>NC_137819.1:22087657-22210157 GCF_963921795.1 Nannobrachium achirus
TCTGTGCGTTAGGGGCGTTGTTAGGCCCGTCGGTTCCAAACAGCCAGTGCCGGCGGCTGGGCTGAATGGAGCCAGTGATGCGGACGCCAATCGGACGCCAATGAAACGTGATCCCCCGCCGACACGGCAGACCCCCGCACCGTGACAGCAGCTGACAGAGATGACTGGGCCCGAATGTAATCGGGGGCCAAATAAAAGCCTAAACGCTGACCCCTGTGGAACCCGCCACCGCGGGCGGATTACTGCTTCAGCGTGTGTGAGCTGTGCGTGTGTCTGTGTGTGTGTGTGTGTGTGTGTGTGTGCGCGTGTGTGTGGATAGACAGTTGAGGTTAATTCTGCTTGGTTTTTTTATTGCATGGCTAGAGTCGTCTATCTTCCCCATCACGTCTGACGGTTGCAGGTGGTGGTCTGTCTGTGGATCAAATCAGTTTCTGGTGGAATCCAGATGTCTGCCAATCAATCTTGTCAAATAAGAAGAAACAAGAGGCCAGTCGTCAACCAGTCATTCATCCCAAGATTTTGTAATCCATTTTTTCACCCAGTGCCAATTGCCTAAACTGTAATCCTGGGCCCTGCTCTCCCTCTGCCAACCTGGGGAGAGCCCCGAACTGAGCTCATGATTCCTCCATTGTGAAGGGAGTGAGCAGGCCGCTTCTTATCACCTGATAGCGGGGCGCTTCCCAGGTTGGACGTAGCGCGATGAAGGAACACGTTATTCCAACCAGTTCATTTCCCCTCCATCAGGCTCCCCGGCTGGCCAGGGGGAGGCAGTATAGAGATGAGGATTACTGCATGTTTTTGTGAGGGTATCTACCCTATAGGGGGAGGCTCTTTTGCCAACCCCACCTAGGGTGTGGGCACTGATGACATGGAGGAGAGAACACGTCCCCAGCGTCCGCCGGCAGGAATCGAACCCAGGACGAGCAATCATTCTTGTCAAATTAATCTTAAGTGGAACCCAGCTGTGAAGCCCACTGCAGGATTGATTGATTGATTGATTGATTGATTGATTGATTGATGATTGATTGATTGATCGATTGATCGATTGATCGATCTATGATTCTATTTACAAAAATGCACATACGGTACCTTACCGTAAATTTCTACATCGCTGTCAAAAGGACAAAACACACACACAAAAAAGCATGAGAGCTTATTTCCACTGTGGTCCTGTCAAATGTCTTGACATTGATGATGTTGATGTTGTTCAGAGTCCATACTCACAGCTGCAGTCAACATTAATGTAGTTATTTAAGGTCATATGCCTTGTTGGACAGATAATATTGTGTCATCTAAACTCACCAGGGTTCCCTTTTGACCCTCCCAAAAGAAATTAATATTTTAACTGGGGAACCAATTGGATTTGTAGTTTTTGTAATATTCGAATATGTGTGTCTGAACTTAACTGTGTTACTGTTAACAGTGAACCAGGCACTTGCACACAATAGACATTAAAGGGGGATTGAGCCCCTGCCCTTTTACCTGTCTGTAAAAAGTGTCCTGCAGTTCTCTGCAGCATTCAAGAGAATTGCCTTGTCCAAAGTAACTCTCCTGAACTTGAATACAGCATCTTATGTTGAAAGAATCGCCCTCTCTATGTAGAAATCCATGCCGTATGCCACATATCCAGTATTGATGCTTAGTTTAGTGTGGTATGATATCAAGTACTGAAAATAGCTTTTCAATATTTTCACCAAAAGGCCCTTTTAGAAATGTCAGCCCCTGCCTGTCTGAAGCCCCATTCCCACTTCAAGGTGGAACCAGAACTTTCTAGAACCTTGAACCTATTTTTTTGGTTCTGGTTTTGTTTCCACAGCGTACGCCCCGGTTCTGGTCTTCTGCTTTTCATGTAGTACTAAACTTAAGTTCTGGGAACCTATGGGCGAGGCCAGCAGCGCTGCTGCTCTCAATTCCATACCTTCCCGTTTGGGTCTGGTCATAGCGTAAGCAGAACTTCGTCCCAGAACTTCACTGGTTCTTGTAGTCGGAGGGCTTAGGGAGATAGAATAATTTCGTGCTAATCAGTCTAAAAGTGCCAAATTTTGCACAGGGCATGCTCTAATGATTTAGCTAGGGCGCCCGAGTCGGCGACCTTCGGGGTCGCCACAGCACCCAAATCAAGTTGGTCTCCCATCGACTTTCTATACAGGAGGAAAATACCCAGAAAAAAATTTTTTTCTGTGTATTTAAGTAGGATGTGAGGGGTCTAACTATAGGGGGTTGTCATGAAGCTGAAGCTTGTATAAAAAAAACATTCCTTGGGCAACAAATGGCCCCAGAAAACGATGGTTTAGTGATGAAAAGTGATGAGTCATCACTTTTCACTCACTTTTCACAGTTTTGTGGGGGTTTTCTGGGGCCATTTGTAGCCCACGGAATGTTTTTCGTGCTAAAAAAAATGCTTGCAATGGATTCAGCATCATGACAAACCCCTAGTTAGACCCCTCACATCCTACTTAAATACCCAGGGAAAAAAAGTTTTTCTGGGTATTTTCCTCCTGTATAGAAAGTCGATGGGAGCCCAACTTGATTTGGCCGCTGTGGCGACCCCGAAGGTCGCCATCTCCGGCGCCCTAGCTAAATCATTAGAGCATGCCCTGGGCTACATCTGTGCAAAATTTGGCGCTTAGCACGAAATATCCCTAAGGCCTCCGACTATTGGAAGTTCATGGTTAAACATAACACACATAATAAGTGCAACTGTTGTGAATGGGGTCAGTGTGTCTGGCCGGGATTGACTTGAACATAATGCAAAGAGATCAAGGTTTGCTATAGAACCATTGTTACACAGCGAAGCACTCAATGTACTTGCACTGCAAATGAGGAAATGTTTGCAGATCAGTTGAGGACAGAAATACGGCCTGGGGTGACCTAAATTCTATAAACAACACACACACACACACACACACATGCACACGCACACACGCACGCACACACACACACACACACACACACACCAGTGTTGATCTTGACAGCTAATTCTTTTAGCAGTTTTTGTCATATTTTAGTCACCTGAAATGTTTTACCTTTATTCTAGTTTCACCGTTTTGGTCGACTAAATATCATAAGATTTTAGTCGACTAAATCTACAATTGATAAAGTTGACTAAAATGTATTTTTGGCGGGGCCTTAATGCCATTGAAATGGCTGATTTTAACTTACAGTAGCAATCGTTATTTTTAGTTTTTGTTTACACACACATTCACACAGGCAATACACAGACACTAAAGCATGCATTGCACATAGATTACAACACCCTCCCACGCATTGTTGAGGACAGAATAATGAGTCTATGCGTCCAAACGCTTCCCAGTGTCACGTCCGCACCGCGGACCTGGGACATTGACTGTCCACGTTGTGTGTTGGACTATAATGATATGTTTCTGACGACTGTTCGTATTATGCTTTGGACATATAATGTTATGTTGCTGTCATTCAGTATATTCTGCAGTTGTCACAAACTTTGGACATTGACTGTATTTAGGTTTTGGAGTCTAAGGTGTTCTGACCTCTCAGTATGTGTTCTTTTGTTCTGTATTGCATCCATATTTGTCTAGTAGGCTATTCCTGTTCTGTTTGGTTTTGGTTTTCTGTTACTGTTTTGCCTTAGTGCTCTGTATCTTATTTTGTAGTATTGTTCTGTCTTCCTGTCTGCCCCTGTAGTTCTGTTTACCTGACTTGTCTAACCTGTCTTGTGAGTGTTCAGTGTATCCACCTGTATCCTGTTAGTCCCTCAGCCTATCCTAGTGTTGATTTGTCTTTGAGTTCACCTGTGTGTTACCTCCTGTCTATGTCCTGTCCTGTGTGTGCATTTTTTCCCTGTAGACCCATGTTGTGTGAGTTTATGCTTGTAATCTGGAGTTCTGTTCTGTTATTCTACCCTCTTAGTTTAATAAACCTAATTGAACCTTCCGACATTACTTGTCTGCTTTTGGGTCCTGCCTGATACTCATTCCTGACACCCAGAGTGTATGAGATTGGGTGACGTGACGTAACGTTTTCGCTGTCCTCGGTGTCAAACATGTATAAATAAAAAATATATTTGTCAAAAACCTTCTGAATATTGTGCAGGACATTAAGCTTTATGTGAACTTACTCAAGATTAAAACATTTCATTCCTCATTTCTTCAGAATCTTCAACCAAACATGGCAAAACTCATATGGTGTGACTGTCCTGACCTTGTTTCTCAAAGTGGGAACTTGAATAAAACTAAGAAAAAGAATTGCTAAAAATCATTTGAAAATGAATTTAGGCTAAAAAAAATGTCTATTTTGAGCCTATATCTTTTCAAAGTCAAAGCATAATGTTTTCAGTCATTTCTGATCAAAAACATTTTGTCCCCCAACCCAAAATCATTTGGTGTGACACTAGTTTGGAAAAATTAAACAGGCAATTATTTGGACACCTATTGGCTAGAGAGGTCCTTCTTCTGTAAGGCTATTCAGCACTCCCAGCACAACTGCAAGACAGGTGTCTGAGGTGAGTTATGATTTTAACATTTTCATGAAATGCCATCTTGTTGAAACGTTGACAAACTCACCATTCTGGATGTCTTTTGGTGTGACACCTTTTCTTTAAAAAAAGCTTAAGTTATTTGAAGTTTTGGTCATATTTCCATGTAGATCTAGGCTGCTTTGTTATAGCTAGCATGCTGTTAGCATGCTAATGTGTACATAGTAGCCTCAAGGTAAACCTAAATGGAGAAAACAGTAATATGGTGTGACACTTAATCATATGGTGTGACATGTCTGCTTGTCACACCATATGACTTGACTGTCACACCATATGATTTATACTGTATTTAACTACAGATATAACAACAAATAACAAAGTTCCATGTTTCTTTTGTACATTTAAACATTTGTTTTAAACATTTTTGCATAAAATGTAATTTAGCTTCATTCAGTGATACTTCAAATTCATCAGACAGAGCAGAAACCCCTTCACAGAAACCTTAACATATTGTTTCAATCTAAACAATATTTTCTCTTTGTCTTAAACTATACATTCCATTTTCTTTTGTCAGCTGGAAAATGACAAGTGCTGAGAGAACGAGAAAGTACAGGGAGTAACTAAACAATGACCCAGCAAGGAGAGAGGAGCCAAAGGGGCGAGACTGCATTTTCTACGAAGAGCAGGAGGTTGTCTGTGGCATAGCAGAACCGCAACAAGGCAGCCGGTTTGCTACCCTCACCAAATACGACTGGCTGATGTACAATACAGTCTAAATGTATAATCTAATCTGATCTAATACTTTTGTACTTTGACTCACTGGACTGGACAGTGGACAGTGTTAAGGTAGGACCCGAGACAAAACTAGCGAAAATAGCTGATCTACAAGCTCTCAACACGTTGTGCTGCGAGAGCTTGTAGATCAGCTATTTTCAGAGTTGCGCAACCCAGCACTCTTTAGCTAGTGGAGATGTGGTGTAATGTCATGATTCCTAATTACATTTGTTCAACACAAAATGCTGTGTTCAAGTTCAGGAGACTTCGGAAAAAAGCAATTTACCTGAATGCTGAGTTCTGTTTCCACTAATTGGTGTTAATAAAATGTTGCCTTCAATGCCTTGGCTCCAAGTGTGGCTATGCGCCTTATTGTCCCTTTAGGATCCTTCTGCCGTGGGCCGGCAGAAGACTTAGGTGTGCGTAGCATTCCTGTGCACATCCTCATCATCCATCTACTACTACAATTCTTTCTTATCCCATGTTAAAGCCCTACAATAATATCCTGTTCAGAAATATTAAGGCCATGTTATCCTGGGTAATTGTTTAATCAATCAGTAAAGTTCAGTACTCACTAATAGGTAGGTTAAAACACAGTTTGCTTTGACACATGAAGATATGATCATACGGTGTGACACTAAATCATTTGGTGTGACATTCCAAATAGTGAGAAATCATACCTTTATTAATGATTAAACCAAAAAAATGTTTATGGATTACATAGAGAATATTATCAGGAAGAGTCACAAATATTTGTGTAATTTTAGAGAAAGTTTTGACAGAATACATTTAAAATATGTTGTAAGATCATGAACATGGGCCTCACACAGAGTGTCGATTATGAAAAAAATATACAGATATAATTAATTTTCAAAAAACTATAGTGGATCACTGGTTAGTTATGATAAAGGACTTTGATAAAGTGAGTAACTTAAGAAAGATGTACTCCATTTTCATTTTATGAACAATTATTTTCATGTCACACCATATGACGATTTTAGGCAGAAGTACAACAAACTGCTGAATAAAGTCTGATTCCAATAAAATATCTAAAAACAAAATGTATTTCCATAAGGTTGAGAGTGAGTAGAACAAAAGTAAATAACTTTTATGCCTGCAATTTAAAGTTTTTTTAAAAACACATTTTTTGGGGCGTCACGTCACTGACCCATGAGCAAGTAACCACAGTGTGAAAAAAAAAGAAAAAATAGTAAAAAAAAAAAAAAAAACTTCCAATGCCAATAGCTGTCATGACATCTTAAGCAGTGTTTTCACTACAGTGCCAGAATTGTACCTGTTTCTTCAGATTTTGCTTAGTCGTCCATGTTGACGCACGCACACGCACGCACGCACGCACATGCACAGGGAGTAACTACAGATGACCCCAGAATCACATGGCCTTAATCTGCCTTAAAGGAATTCAGCCATAGCTTAAACTCACGGCCTACATTTTATTTCCATAGACCAGTGGTTCTCAACCTGTGGGTCAGGACCTTCAAGGGGGGTCCCCAAGTGACCACAGGTGACAGTAAAGTGACTGTTTAAGGACTTTTAATACCTTTTCTAATACCAAAAAGAAAATGAATTATTGAAAAAATGCCATTACTGTATCAAACGTAATCAACAACCTATACTATAAAAACTGTTCAAACATTGGCCAAATTGTCAAATAATATAAGAAAGTGGCAAAATTTTGAAAATAGCGGATCTACAAGCTTGTAGATCTGCTATTTTCACATTGTTTATCTGTGGATCCGAGTCAAACTCAATGTAATGCTTCACTCCTACATTCAGTGCTTGTCAGGGTGGGGGGTCCCCTATTCAAAAGATTTTTGGGGGGGGTCGCAGCCTGAAAAGGGTGAGGACCACTGCAATAGACAACACTGCAGCACCATTTACAGGAAGAAAGGGAGGATTGGTCGTTCAATGACTCATCCAGATAAGTTTGTCAGAAAGTGCAATTATGAACATTCCCAAGAAAAGTCTGGGATCTGTTTGTTTGTTTCCCTTGAGAGATTCAAGATTTTTACCAAAATGCTGACTTGGAGTATGCTGACCCAATTAACTGGTTGGGCACTTTCCATGCTGAGCTGTTGCCTTGTACAACCACGCCCTAGGCTTCACAATTTAAACCTTACTATGGTTTTACTAACGATTAAATATGGAATTCTCTACCATTACATCTATGGGAGTAGTCTTCTCACCAATTCAAGAAGGTTCTGAAATCGCTTCCCTGAACCACCAAATACTTTCCATTATGGTCTGGTCTGCCTAATGAACCTTTGACTTTTATTGTTTCTTTTATGTGTTATATTGTCCATATTGTTGTTGTTTTCTTTTTTCTTTTTGAGCGGTGGTAAACCGCTCCATAGAGTGGCTGTGCGTGTGTCTGTAGCCTTTTTCCTCAGCGTTTTGCCATAGCAAAACGTGTGTGTGTAGCATAACCGCTCCATAGAGTGGCTGTGCGTGTGTCTGTAGCCTTTTTCCTCAGCGTTTTGCCATAGCAAAACGTGTGTGTGTAGCATAGCCTGTACATTCTAGACTCAAATCCTAGTCTGAAGACGTTATGCAAGCACGACCACCGCTCACTTCACATTGGGTGTGATTTTTCTTTTTTTTTATTATTTCATCTGTATGTCTATTAATGTTTATTATTCTACGCCAATTCTACACCAAATCTCTTCCAAATTATACAACAGTCAGGTAGTTCCGACGAAGCAATCTGATTGGTTGAAATAGCTATCTACCCGTGGTGATATTGAGCCTTATGGAACGGGTCTCATTTAACAAAGAAATCAGCTTTGCTGGTCGCAAAAAAAGCTGCCGGCTCGCTATCATTGTTTTCGTAGGCGATGCCTTGTAAGCAGCTACGCTAGCAGTTTTATGTGAAGTTCAGGGACATAGTAGCTAAATGGGGCATTAGAAAATTGCAAATCTCAATCGAATATCTTAAGTACAATGATTTAAGGGTAACTGTTGTATAATCGATTATTCTGCGCTGCCTAAGGAACTCGGCTTCGATCGGCTCGTTCCTGCAGCAAGGAGGCGTGCCGATATTCACAATAACACACACCCTCTTGTGTAATATTGCTTAAATAACCATCTACAAGCTCACAACATGTTGTGCTGAATGTGCTCCGATGCTTTGTAAGCTTGTCGATCAGCTATGTTTGCAGAATGTTCACCTATTACAGTGGTTCTCAACCTTTTCAGGCCGCGACCCCCAAAATAATCATATTTTAACTGGGGACCCCCCACCCTGCACAAGCACTTGGAATTGTAGGAGTTGGCATTGCATTTAGTTTGACTCAATCTATACCATTGTGAAAATAGCCGATCTACATCAGGCGTTGTGAGCATGTAGATCTGCTATTTTCACAATTTCTGCCTCCAATATTTGACAATTTGACTATTGTTTGACCAGAGGCACTAAAAGGGTCTTTAAAGTACTTAAATTGTCAGTTTAGAAATGTGCAGATACCCTGTATACACTTATACTGTATGTTGGTTTGTTTACTGTTGAGTGAGAAAATAATGTCAACATTTAGCTAAACATCTGGGGACCCCCCAAACTAATTTGGGGACCCCCCTGGAGGTCCCGACCCACAGGTTAAGAACCACTGACCTATTACACCATGCCTAGAAAAAGGGATGCTAGAGTTCATGTGGTTGATCTCTTAGGTCAGACACACGAGGTGCAGTGATTTAATGTGTGTGTGAGAGGGTACCAGGTTAAGGAAGTGAACAATGCCTTTGTCAAATGCCTTCGTCAAACGCAACGGGATGTAGGGGAAAGGGAACGTTGCACTCCCTCTTTTTTCTCCCTTTTGTTTTTTTTTTTTCTTGGAACAATATGTGTTTTCACAGGTGATACTATTATGTATTTCAAATGCAACTGCCGACAAATACAGCTTGCTACTGTAGGCCCACGGTTCAAGTTTGATTGATCACACACAACCATGACAGGGAGAGTAATTGTTCACATAAAACACATTTGTCCTTGTCCACAACACCATGACACAACGAGACAATGAGAAATGAGAAAAATCACACCTAGTGTGAAGTGAGCAGCGCTATTTATGAGTTAATCATCATTAAACGCCCCGCGAAGCTGTACCCTGGGCGTACATTCCGTACAACAAACTTTGAGCATTTTGTGCCAAGATGTAGGCCAGATGTAGGCCACACTTCGGGACACTTTGTCCGGGACGCTTAGCTCCTTCCAGGAGAAACCGCTCAAAAATAGGAAGGTAGCAGCTTTAAAATATTACATTCATTCATTCCAAGATCGTAGACATTTGATAAATAAATATCATTGTGGCTCCAATGTGGATCTCGGACTTCATCGCACCGGCCTATGACATCTATGACATATGCATGAATCCATATGTGGGCAAGGTTTCAGCCCGACTTCCATTATATCAGAGCCTTGTAGAGAGTTCTGCCAACGTGGGGTCAGAAACAGTGCCGGTCACGTGGCTCATGTATGCCACTTTTATCCCATAGATTCCAATGCATTCCGTAAACCTTCGGTTTAGCGCTTTGTCCCCTTTGTCACCAATAGATGTGTGTGTAGAAGACCCCATGAAGTAAACGGAAACTCGTTTAACCTCACTAATTTAACCTTTCCTTTAACCTCCTCCTCCTCCTCTGTGTTTTGTGCGCGCAGGCCTGTGGTGACCGCTGTCCTACTGGCGCACACACACACACACACACACACACACACACACACACACACACACACACACACACACACACACACACACACACACACACACACACACACACACAGTGATCTGAGGTGTCAGTGCAAATCCCATTCGTCCTGTTTTCTATCTGTTCCTTTCCTTTCCCCTCTTCCCGGCTTGATCGCCCGCTTCCCTTCTGGTGACTCACTCACTCCTCTCACCCCTCCCCTCCTTTATTATCTGCCCTTTAACCTCACTGACTGACTGACAGACAGAGAGACGCAGATAGACAGAGCAGACAAGCCATCGTAGAACGACTTGCAATTAAAACGTTTATTGGGAGCAACAGTTTAGTGCATAGAGTTTCAAATGGTCTTGCAAGACAACATGGGAGATTACAGTATATTAATAAACCAGTAAGTCAAAAAGGACATAATATTTTCCCTAATGGATATGACTGACGTCTGACATCATAGATGTCTTATGTTGTTAGACCATGAGACTCACACAATATGTCCTAGGCATTCCAAGCTATGGGCTTAATATTGATGACATCAAGGATCTCCATATATGGGCATAGAAGGGACAAGGACGAAATGTGATGTCACAATGTGATGTCACAACAATGTGATGTCACAACAATGTGATGTCACAACAGGTCAGCAGCTATTGACATTGAGGCACAAACAATCTGTTGTAATTGCAATGGAATCTCCTCTGGTGTCTGTGCAAAAAATAGAAGAACCAGTCATTTGTTTGCTGGCACTCTTATCTCTTTCCTCTGTATCACTCACTGCCTCATTGCTTCAACAGGCTTTTCACACAGTGGAAAGCCATGGTTTTCATTCTTAACCTGTTTGAACAACTGATTTAGAAGGCATTTGTAGAATCGGCCCCAGGTCTGGGTTGTTAAATTGTGATATCACAAGATAAATATGACATCAAACATATCAGAGACGTATTTTATCCAGCCTGACCAGAAGCAGTGATAAAAAAACACAAATAAGCAGAGGGGGGATTTCGAAAGCAGAGGCATGGATCAAACAGCAGCAAATCCCACCCTGTTTCTGTCAGCGTTATTTAGTCACTGCATCGTCACGTGATTGACTTGCTTCTTCTTTTCTCCTTCACTTTCCCTTCTGCTTTTCCTCTGGATGAAAAGTCCCGCCTTGCCTGATGAGGCAAAGAGAGCAGGGGACCGTTTGACCCACTGCGGACGCTTGTTTGTTTAGCATGCAGCTGTGCAGCTCGAGGAAAGGCCAGCTGAAACTGGATTTCTTTCTCTCTCTGCAAGTTTCACACGGTCGTCCAGTGCTGTGAAGTGTTTTGTACGAATCACGATTAATGGTGGAAACCCATACAGTACGGGTTAATGGGTTTACACAGATTCACAATTGCTATTACCAAAATGGCTTTCAAAATGGATTACAGCGCGGCTGTAGCCCTATACTGCAGATTAGTGAGCCTACTCAAAATTAGTGGTTCCCATCCTTTTTTCCTTGGAGCACACGCACGCACACACACACACACACGCACGCACGCACGCACGCGCGCGCACACACACACACACACACACACACACACACACACACACACACACACACACACACACACACATAAACTTACTGTATATAGGCTACTGTATAAGAAGCTGACGAACACACTTGTTATTGTTTTTTAGTTTTTTTCCCCCACTATAATACTTCACTACCAGTGAATAGCAGAAATAGCCGATGTTGCAGTGCAAGCTTCAAATCATTTTGACAATATGACATGCCGAAACTAGGGACGCCGTGCTGAACGTCATGGCACATGAAAATGGCGCCATTTGTGCCAACTTTATCACTGTTCTTTACAATGATACATCATGTGGGAATTAGCTATGTGAAAGTTACAAGATAATAAATAGTTGTATAACAAGTTGAACTGATATGACTTTGAGAACATACAGCAGGGGTGGAACTTTGATGATGGCGAGGGCCACTATATTTCCACCTTCACTCCAGAGGGCCACATTGCATATTGCTACATCCTACTTTGTCATTCTAGTATCTCATACAAAAGCTGCGATGCGTTTTGAGCTTGTAGATCTGCTATTTTTGCTTCTTTTGAATTGGAATCCTGAATTATTTTTTGTTATTTTTTTAATTGGAATCCTGAAATGTAACATTTTGACTTAATTTCAAACGCATTTAGTTATATACACATGTTAACCTTATGAACTTAAATACAAATACATTGGACATAAAAAAATAGCTTTTATTACTACTATACTATAGTCATTAAGCTACTAATATAGTCTAATGGAATTAAAGCAGGTCATGTTAGGAATTGTAGCTGAAATCAATAATATATCAGTATTCGGATATTAACCTGCATGGGGCCGCATTAAGTGAAGGTGGGGGCCGCATGTGGCCCCCGGGCCGCCAGTTGCCCATATGTGACATACAGGATGAAAGGCTACTCCCCAGGCGAGGCATCGTTACACTAGCCTAGTACAGAGGTTCTCAACCTGTGGATTGGGACCCCCAGGGCCGGGGGTCCCCAAATGATTTGGGGCGCGTGTTATACAAAATGCAATGCCTCAAGTCAAGTCTTAGTGCTTGTCAGTGTGGGGGGTCCCCAGTTTAAATATGATTATTTTAGGGGTCGCAGACTGAAACGATTGTGTGTGTGTGTGTGTGTGTGTGTGTGTGTGTGTGTGTGTGCGTGCGTGCGTGCGTGCGTGCGTGCATGCGTGCGTGCGTGCGTGTGTGCTTCCTTGCTTGCTTGCTTTTTTGTTTGTTTGTTTGTTTTGTGCAAAATAGGGACCCCAGAGGTTGAAAGTGTCTAATATACGGTAAGTCTGCCGGTCAAACGGCACCCAGGTGAAAAAGACACAAACTCCATCTCCATCCATCCATCCATCCATCCATCCATCCATCCATCGGGGGACACAGACTTAAGTTCTGTTATGGTTTCATAAATCACTGGAAGCAGTTAAAAGGAGGGCGACCCCGCTCGACTCGGCGCTCCTAAAAGCCATGTTTACACGCCACTTGAGGAAAGGTCGCGCCGTGTGACTGATGGCTTCCTCTTCCCTTCCAGCCTATCAGAGCACTGCGGCTATCTCTACCGGTGCATGCTGGGAGGGGAAGGGCGAGTGTCTGGAACCCCTGGGGGGTTGGCTTTTCCTGACGACCCATTGTGTTTATTAAAGACCTCTGGTCTCCTGGGTGGAGGGACCGGTGGGGGGTAGAAGTACTCTGATGTTTTTGCTTGAGTAAACTTTTTTTTTTCATTTTTTTTTACAATATTTATATTGGAACATTTTTGTTATATAGACAACAACAAGACATACACATTACACACTGACATACATCCCCCTCCCACAAAATTACAATACAGTTATAAAGAAAAAACAAACAAAAATAACAAAACATAACAAGAAAACATTTACTTGAGTGAAAAGTACAAAAGTGTTGTTAACACGGTACCAAAGAAAAAAGTACTCAAATGTTTCTAGTTTTTGGAGCGGTGAAACCGCACTCCCAATGTTCCGTTTTGTCCGTGGCTGGCTGGCTGGCTGGCTGTATACTGTATAGCTGCTCAAATTCACCGCTCCACTTCGAACCGAGGTTTGACTTTTTCAAACCTTTTCAAAAATAGCACATTTACACGCTCAGTTGTGAACTTGTTAATTGTGAATTAAAAGAGACAAATATATGGTTTAATTGCCTAAAATGTAACTTTGCCTTTTGTTTTTATACACAACGAAACCCAAACTTACATACAGTAAATACTTTATATACTTTTACATACTGCCTTTAATGTATGTTTTGTAAGTAACTTCAAAGTAAATCATCCAATAATTCTAAGTACAATATTTGCCTATATTTATTTGGATTTAGTAGAGTAGAAGTATAAAGTGTTGGAAAATGGAAATACTCCAGTAAAGTAAAAGTACTGTATACTTGTACTTAAGTACAATATACTTGAGTACATGTACTCAGTTACATTCCACCACTGTCTGGCTCAAGGGACATGCAGGGAGGCCTGCATTGTGCTCTGTAAGTGTGCGATGACTAAACGTTACACAAACAACTTCCTGCGTCTGTGTCATACCGTACGTGAAAGATGGTGAATCTGGGGACACGCGTTCTTATGATTCCTGTTTTTTTAGATCCACTTCGCCCTTTTGTTAAGTGCAATATGGCCGCCAATGTGATGTAAGGAAACAATATATAATTCTCATAATAATGACTTAGTATTTCATTTAATTATGACTTACTATGTCATAATTATGATGTAGTAACTCATAATTATGACGTGGTATCTCGTAATTATGAGAAAACATTTTTAGATGCTAAGCCATAATTATGAGAACATCTCATTTTATGAGAGTCATAAGATGCTAAGTCATAATAGAGTACAGTCTGGTGACACAAGGACAAGGTTAGTGGGTCAGGACCCCCAGGGGGGTCCTCACATGATGAGGGGGGGGGGGAGTCTCCAGATGACAGTGAAGTGACAATTTAAGGACTTTTAAGACCCTTTTAATACCAAAAGAAAAGAAAAGAAAGGGACCGTTACTACATCAAAAGTATAAGATGGTCAAACATCGGCCAATATGAAAATGGCCAATATACAAAGTCAAACTAAATTGAATACCTTAACTCCTACGTTCCAAGTGCTTATCAGGCTTGGGGGGTCCCAGTTCAAATATGATTCTTTTGGGGGATCACAGCCTGAAAAGGTTGAGAACCACTGCTCCAATCATGTCCATTTCATCAATCACTCCATCATCCATCAACCTCACCTCACCACTGGATTGGTTCCCTAATCTTCATTCCCTCCAATCATCTCCAAGCATCTGCAATAAATACACCTGTGCACCTTCAATCAGCTCATTTTCTCTTTTGACATGCATGCATGCAAGCCTTCTGTGCAGTGTGTCCGGTTTCTATCAATGAAAGATTTGTAAAACAAACAATAGGGTATAGGTGTGGGGAAAATCGCGCTCTTTTGAACGACCATCATTTCGACCGGAGGGTTAGCGACTCACTCCATGGAGGTTAGGGTGAGGGTTAGAGTCGTGTGTCGAAAAGATGAGATGTAGCAGCGACACGCTCCCTGTGAGTGCCACACCGTGTACATTTGTTTTATAGTTAGTGTAGTGGGTCTTATTGTTTTAGAGCAGTTGTAGTGTGGGCTTTTGGTTTTGTTGTGTATTTTCATTTGGCACTCACCATTTCTTTTCCATGTTGGCTTTTTCTTTCTTTTACCAGACACCCCAGTCTACCAGTTAGGGACATAACACCTTTTTTTTGTCTGCCTATATACACCACAAACACGCACGCCTGATTTGGAGCAACACACACACACACACACACACACACACACACACACACACACACACACACACACACACACACACACACACACACACACACACACACAAGCACCTGTACTTTATTTAACGAATGGTCATAGTAGTTACTATTTTCAATTCTTTCTTTGTTATTGGTGGTCAGAACCAGAACCAAAACATTGTACTCTTGTGTAGCCTACAATACAAATGAGTAGTATTGCGTGTGTCGTAGTCAGGTGATGTCCTACTCCTACTCGTCTGTGAATGAATGTGCAAGTGTACTGCATGTGCCAGATAATACATAATACCCTCTATAGTCAAAACAATTAAACCTTTGCAGACAACGCCTTTTGCAGAGAGTCACATCTCCTTTGCAGAGTGTGATTTGTTAAAAAGAAGGAAAGAAAACGGAACAGGGAACATGTTCTTCATTTAAGCCCTAAATGCTGTATACGACACATCAAGGCTGTACAACAACAGCTCCATTGAAAGCGTTCCTTCGCTGCCTGGTAAAATGGAAACAGCACCGCCCATGAACAGAAGAACCTACAAGCGAGCGGAGCAGTCAGTCGAGTGCATAATGGGAGGGGATCTTCCCTCCCTCTTACAGTATACAAAAGGAACACGTTAGGGTCCATTCGTTTCCATTTGTATGGGCCGATTTTGTACATGGGTCAATTTAGACCCCCATAAAGGAACCCACAAAGTCCCTGGAATCCACTTCGAGAACCACTGCCGTATAGTCTATAGTGTTAAGGGCAAGACCACCAGATTCCTGAACAGCTTCTACCTGGCTAGACCACTGAACAAGGCCTGATCACCGCCTGCCACCAGGCTGGCCTGAAAACTGGAAAACTTTGCCTTGAAACTGTTTTCCTTCCTTCATGTGGATCTGTTCCTCCCTGCCCAATGTGCCTTTCACGTACCGTATGTCTAATCTCATGCACAAAGCTGCTGCTATGTGGACCGACTGATGTCTTACCACTTTTGCACCTTTCGTTTTAACCTCATGTACTGTATATTTACAAATAGTAGCCCAGGGTGTTTAATTCACAAAATCGATTTGAACCCCCGGCATTTAAAAGAACCGGGCGGCTATTTACGACACTAATTCGCGCCCATTTAAATGGCGGTCGATACGCAAAACGGTGTCAGACCATAATTTGGTGCCCGGCAGCTATTTGTCCTCGGGGCTACTATTTAGAAATATACGGTACATACTGTATCTACTTGCCCACTTCTTTACACCTGTAAACCAGTGATGTGACAATCAAAGTAGATTCTTATTTTTGAATCTCGTGCAAGATGCATTGGCAATCGAAATGCATTGAATCAAATTGAAGATCTGAATTGAACTGAGCTGCTTTGAACCAAACTGAACCCGAATTGTCATTAAATGGAATTGAAGTGATTGAAACATACCGGTAACTGAAGTCTTCATTGTCACATGACATGATTTTGCAGGTGTAAAACAGTGGGTGAAATTCGTTTTTGTGCAATCAAATCAAATCAGATCTTTAGGACCTCTAGTGTCCTCTCAACAATGATTCATCATCCCCAGGTCCAGTGTGTGTCTCTCCGGATATAAACCAGCTGACAGGCAGTGTGTGTGTGTGCCACTGAATGCAGCCCAGACAAAAGGCCTGCATGGTCTGACCAATAACACCAGCCGCCTACAGTATACCACCTGCAATGGAAGGCCATTCTGTGTGTGTGTGTGTGTGTGTGTGTGTGTGTGTGTGTGTGTGTGTGTGTGTGTGTGTGTGTGTGTGTGTGTGTGTGTGTGTGTGTGTGTGTGTGTGTGTGCACACTAATGGCATAGAAACCATAACAAAGCATTACTTCTCCATAACATTATCCGGTGAGATTCCTTGAATTCTTGCATTATCGTATGAGAACGGGAGCCGGAGACAAAACGCTGGATTGTCTGGCTGAAGGTAAAGGCGTCGTTGGTCTCCTCTGAGTGGGCGGTAATTCCAGGCCGCTTAAACTGCCAACTCACTCAGTGACATTAATGTTAGTTACAGTGCTGTCAAACTCCATCAGTAGATTGGATTGGGTATTTTTAGTGAGGAGATTTGGTACAGGGGAAGTAGGTCTATGTGGTATTAAGTGATTACTAAAGAGTCATAGTTTTCATATTTTCACATTTTAAGCATATCACCTGCTGTATTTGTCATTTTTAAAGTTGTATCCTATTATTATTATTATTATTATTAAAGATATTTAATTAAGTAGTGTCTGTAAATTACTGTAATCCATGGCCCACTAACCCAAAACCTAACCCACACTAGCGCAATGCAGCACACACGCACATGCGTGCGCGCGCGCACGCACACACACACACACACACACACACACACACACACACACACACACACACACACACACACACACACACACACACACACACACAGAGTCCACCTCTGCTTTCTTCTTTGACTTAAAGATCAGGCCATTCCCAGCTCCCATGGCTCTGGTGGGATTTACACATCACATGTTGGGTCACACACAGTGGGCGTTAATCCTCAGAACAGAGTGCTTTGTGGCCGGGAGGCCACAGCTCCAGAACCCTGTGCAGACTGGCTTTGTCACGTTGAGACAACGGGCTTGTCTTCATTTACTGTTGAACAGTAGATACACGATTGCATACACGATACATGATACACTTACTGTACATTCGACAGGACAAGTCAGTAACGTGTGTGAAGGCAAGTATGCACACAGTGACGTGCAGAGAATGTTAGAGAGGCAGGGGCTGAAATTTCTAAAAGGGACATTTGGTGAAAATATTGAAAATAGCCAACCTCCAAGCTCACAACACGTCGAGCTGCAATGCGTTGTGAGCTTGGAGGTCGGCTAGTTTCAGTACTTGATACCACACAAACCTAAGCATAAAAAAGGCAATACTGAAGATGTGGCGTAACAGCAATTGATTTCTACACAGAGAGGGCAATTCTTTCAACATAAGATGCAGCATTCAAGATCCTCATGGGACACAGGAAACTTGTGGATATACTTTTGACGATGGCCCACTAATTATACTAATTCTGTCTTAAAGGAGTGTAAAACCCTACTGTCCTTCAAAACAGCTCCAAAAGAGCACTTACAGGTGGCTGCTCCTCGAAACTGGCCCCTAGAGTTTCTGAAGTTTGGTGACCTTTTGGGAAGGTTATTCGCCTATATGCCATGCCCAAAAATAGGGACACTCGTGTTTAAAGTGTTTCATTTCAACTGTAAACCATTGAGAAGTGAATACAAACAAAACATTTCCACATTTCACAGGGGTTTCCTCTTTGAATACTGTCTTGTCTCACACACACACACACACACACACACACACACACACACACACACACACACACACACACACACACACACACACAAACATAACATACTTTCAAAGCCACAATGCACAGCTGGAAGGGGCTATAGAAACTCTGGGGAGAGACTGTTTGAGTTATGCATTGTATGGCCTTACTTTAAAGACCCCCGCCGTCTTGCCCCTGTGAACTACACAATCACTTGTTGGAAAAATAATGGGGTCCTAACAGGAAGATTGGTTTCCCGGTGGATTCACTTCAAAAGATGCTTATTTGTGTTGTATTCAAATGAGCGGGAAAAGAGCACTGTCTCATAGAAGTTCTGTTTTGTTCCTCTAACCCAGTGGTTCTGGGTCTGGACCCCTAGGGGGTCCCCAAAGGATTTTGGTAACCAACAAAGTATACTATAAAATATGGTCATTTTGTCAAATATTACCCAATATGGTCAAACTTTGGCCAAATTGTCAAATTATTATCTAAGAAATTCTGAACGAATCTATTTTCACAATATTTGCCTTTGAGTCAAAATAAATATAATGCCCAAAATTTCAAGTGCTCAAATTCAAATATGATTCTTTTGGGGGGCTCTAACCCAGTTGTTCGCAAACCGCTTGCTACAACGTTTGCTCAGTTCACCCCTTTTTCCTGATTTCTGAATTCTAACCCCTTTACAACATTTCTTAGAACGCTATCATGTTATGCTTTGAAACACAAGCAGCTTTATTGTCAGAGGTTTACAGGTGTAAAACAGTGGGTGGCATTCCAAGATTCCAAGTTAAATAGGTAAAACGCACCCTTTACATTTCTATGTGCCCTAAAGGCGAGACGTGACCTCGCTCTAAAGGGCAAGGTCATGCACATGGGAGAGCGCACATGAGCGAGTGCAGGCATCTGCCTGGGTGACAGCATACTCCAGCAGACTTGTTACTCCTTGTAATAATAAAAAATAATGAAGACTAATAATTGCATTTGCGCTGTAAGTCCGTCCTGCACTTGGTTCCTACCGTTCCTACCAAATGGACCATTTGGGGTCCGTTAATACCCTTTTGTACACTCTGAGTTAGATTAACACTTAGGTTGTTAGACTACAATCTCAGAGATACAACATTTATACAATGGGGGTCTGAGACTAATGCATAACAAACTGGAGGTCCTTGAAATAATTACCAAAAAGAAAAAAAAAAGATTAAGTAGCGCTGACTTAGTCACAACATCCTGGCAGACCCCCCCCCCCCCCCCTCCTCCTCTCAGCACTTGCATGTTTGTCTCTCTCTCTCTCTCTCTCTCTCTCTCTCTCTCTCTCTCTCTCTCTCTCCTATCACTCTTATCTCTCTCTGCCGTGGCGTGTATGATAAAGTGGAAATGCTTTAAAGCCTTCCGAAGGAAATACAGCATGTGCTTCTTGTATCCCCTGGAAGGGCAGACGCTACCGTCCAAGTGTTTTGGGGAGGAGGAGGAACAGCTTGGCGTATACGCACGTAGACACGGCGTAAATGTTTAAGCCCAGAGTCTACTAGCTGGGAGTGCCACTGGCATCACTTGAGAGGCTTGCTAAGGCAACTGCCATTGAAAAGATATATCATGATTCATTAGTGCCGCCTCATGCTACAGAAACAAGAGATATACTATATACCAAAGATAGATCTATCCATAGCTATATAGCTGGATGGATGGATGGATGGATGCATGGATGGATGGATGGAGTGCTATGTGAGTTCACTCTCGGTGTGTTGACAGAACTGTGGGAGTTGGATGGACAGGAAGGCTGTTGCGTGGCAACCCAGCCCTCCTGTGGTTCTGTAGGGGCCTTTCTGCCTGCTGGGTTCTGTTGGCCCAATCAGACGCAGAGCTGGGGCAGCGTTGCCATGTCTGCTTGTTATAAGCGCCTTCAGGCTTGTCTTTGCTGGGGAAACCCTGTGTGAGTGCGTGTTCATGCAGCCTATAGTCATCTCTTTCGGGCTCGTTTTCTTAGAACTGTCCGCAGAGGTGTACTGGGCATCTGGCATATGCCCGATGGGTCGACTATACAGTACAAGTGGGCCTGTAACTATCCTAAAATTGCCACCATTTTAGGATAGTTACAGTCATTTTTGGGCTGGGCGGCCACTAAGTGGAGAGGGCCAATCCTTCAGTAGCACCGGCCCACAGAGCACAGAGACATCACATGATTGGCCCACTGGCTTGTCTATCATCTGAATACTGGCCTAGTAGCCCAATCACAGGCTACCGTGGCCGAGGAGACCCACCCAAACATTTAACAGAATACAAGCCCATAACACGCCGCTGCCTCGATGCGTTGTGGTCTTGTAGAACTTCTATGTGTTCGGTGCGCACCATGCAGCTGTGGTGGGCCAATCTGGGCCAAGATGCCATTGCCGAATTTACAGTACAGTATGTCCCAGCCTGGCCCTGCCTGTCCGCTTGTTTCTCTCGCAGAATCTGGCAACACTGATCTGGGGTCAACCTTGGTGTATTGAGTTGTGTTGAAAGGATGAAGGTAGAACTGACCCGGGGCCAGCCAGGGAATGTGCAGGCTGATCTTAGGCTACTACGGACTGAGTAAAGAAGATGTTGCCGCAGTAGGCGGGCGTTGTCTCTCTCTACCCAGTGTGAGGAGAAATAAAAACACTCAAAGACGAGAGTGTTTGAATTCCAGGTATCCTGGAAGTCACAACAATAAAAAGCGGTTTGATAACAAAGTGATAACTGGCCAGACAAGGCTAGGCTGTCAGCGTCTTGCGACCCTCAAACAATATACTTTCGTAAGACTGGATAAGTGGATATTAAGGTCGGGTCTATGATGGTAGTTGCATGGTTGCGCTTATTTGGGGGTGAGGGCTTGTTTCAAAAGTTGACTTGCTTAATTTGGCTTCCGTCCTAATGTTTATAATGCACTAGAGGTCAGGCCGCTATGCAGGCCTCACATTTAGAGTTCAGGCCGCTACGCGACACTCACCTGCATTATGCCCATCCGACCGATATGTCTGAGTCATAATGCTGGAGGCTTTGTCAGAGTACTCGTAACTCTGTCTGTGTCCCTTATTTGTGCCAATATAAGGAGATCTATCTGTCTTTGTCCCTTTTATGCCCATATACTGTATAAGAGCCCTAATGCGCATATCCTGTATATCAGATCGGTGGTGGTTCAGGACAACCGGGTATCCGAACAACTCAGCGGCGGGCACCGCGCCCCCTCGAGTCCTTACCGATGCAAGTGTCAAGTTTGAAGGTAACTTGAAGGTTTTCTAAATGGACCCTTAGAGGTCCTCAACTCTGACAGCATACTCATGGAACCAAATGCACACTTACGGATCTGTAACTCTGACAGTTTACACATGGAACCAAACAGGTCCAATCTCAGCCTTTTGCTGACTTACAAACCCCTTCCTGGGGGAGGGGGGGGGATTAAAAGGAAGTGGAAGTACTTTGGCCATGTCTTTGGAAAAGGTCCATTGTGTGCATAAGAGCTTGATGGTACACGGGATATGGTATTTGCGTGACTCACTGGATGGAACATATGTGTCCCCACATGCATTGTTATGCATATAGCGTCCAGGGTTTTTAATGGTACCACTGTGAGTAGCGGAAAACAATGAGTTATAGTTACATTGTCTGGAAATTGATATGTTATGAAAGAGTGTGTGTGTGTGTGGGGGGGGGGGGGGGGGCTATACTATACTGTAGATCAGTGGTTCTCAACCTTTTCAGGCTGTGACCCCCCGAAAATAATCATATTTGAACTGGGGACAGATTTGTCTGGTTTTCAGGCTAAATGCACTAATGCACATACCGGTATATGCTGGTTACTTGTTCCCATGTTTCAATGTTGTTTAGATCAAGAGTTCCCTAACTGTTCAGTCTGGAAGAAGTTGATGTTTTAAATGTAGTCTTATTATTAGATTATTTTTTGCTTGCTGGAAAGGCAGAGGGAGGGTGCACTACACTGAAGTGGAGGACTCCCTAGAGGCTACACAATGGACCGTGTTCAGTTCTGTGTTGTCTCCAGACAGTCTTTCCACTGACATATCAGTCCCAACGTCAACAAGATATCTGTGTAACCAAAATGCACACATGCACACAGGAGCACATGTTCTTTTTCCTGGCACTAACAAGCGCTGATGGAAAATAAGTACTGAACCTTTTTTACTAAGTGAAAGTATCAATAGGCCTACCACAATTTAGAAATACTAATATTAAAAGTCAGCTAAGTTATAATTATGGTAAAAGTACAATAGTGGCATCAAAATATACTTAAAGTACCAAAACTAAAGTTGCTCATTATCCAGAAAGTTTCACAAGTTACAAATCTGTAAGTTGTACTTAAGTACCGTACTTGAGTACATGTACTTTGTTACTTTCCGCCACTGGTAACAAGAATGCAAGGCGGTCTCAAGAAGCAAAGTATGCGAACTGTTCAGTGTTCATTCAGGGTTAGTTTTACAGAGGGGAGTGGGAGGGAAATCCATGCCTCTGCTTTCAATGTCCCCACCCTCCCTGGTCATCCATTTGAATGGCTGGTGGGCATACAGTATGTTTTATCCCTGCTTCTGGTCAGACTGAATTAAATACATGCATTTCCTTTTTGGGAAATGTAGACTGTCTGATATGTTTGATATTATGTTATGTTTGATCATATAAAAAGCAGGTCTCTGACACACCTGACAAGCTATGTTTCCTATGCTCCATCCACCCTCTGAACGTACCTCTGTTCACTTTGACGTATGGCTCCCTGAACTGCTGCTGGACAATCAGGAAGTCTCAGGTCATGAGGGTCTTTTCCTCTTTTGCGACTTATCCCCCTTTTCGTTCCCTTTCTCTTTTCTCTCTCTGAGGAGTGCAGGCCTGACTGGTCAAGGGGGCTATCGCTTCCGACGACTGAAGTGCGTTGCAGCACCGCTCAAGTTCGACATCGAGGAACATACTTTTGCAGAATACTTTTTAAAGCGTTCCACTGGTGCGCTTATCCACCCTAAAAGGCCACTTCAAGCATGTCCGCCTGGTATTTGACCCACTGACTATGACTCACGGTATTGGACATAACTGCCAACCATTTTCCAAAGCGTACCCTAGTCTGTTTCGAGGAAGCCACTGGATTCCTTTCATTTCAGAATCATACTTTTGTTCTGATTACTCAACATTGTGTTCGTACTAACCCTATCTCTAACCCTAACCCTAACCGCACGCATAGCCACGTAGTCGGAGTAATGAGAAGTCAGACTTTCATAATCCTCCGGGACAGCTCAGCCAACACACCGAATATCATTGTGTGGCTCTGTTTTCTCAAAGTAGTTTTTAATGGTACAGTAATGACATTTCACATATATAGAGCAAAAGTTTTCCCAAAATGTTCAGGCCGTGACCCACCCCCGGGGACCCCCCCCCCCCCCCCCCCATCCCAGCAAACACTTGGAATTGTAGGCATCGCATTTAGTTTGACTTGGTTTCACAGAGAAAAGTTATAAAAATAGCCAAACTACTGCGAGGCGTTGTGAGCTTGTAGATCGTCTATTTTCACAATCTTTGCCTCTTTCTTACGTAATATTTGACAAGTTGGCCAAGGTGGTATTAAAAAGGTCTTAAAAGTCATTAAATTGTAACTTTAGAAACAGATGCTCTATACTAGCCTACTTATGTTGGACTGACTGTCCGCTGTGGGGGGAACCCTGTGACCCAGCAGTTTCTGTCATTTTAGTTGTGCAGCTGCTGTGAACTGGAGGGGCACGGGTGCCAACATTGGCACAGGGGAGGGTGATCACTGGCACACTGGCATTACAGTATGTGTGAGATAGAAGATTTTCATTTTAAAATACATTTTCAATTCAATTAAGTATCCTCACATCTGTGTGCAAATTACACTCTGACTTAGTTGGGAGGGATTCTGGGAGTACCGATATAGCCCTTTTTGTGTGTGTGTGTGTGTGGGGGGGGGGGGGGGGGTCTTTTGATGCCTTCTTTGATAATCCATGGTGAAAATCAACAGGAGACACGGGGAGTGACCTGCAGCCTGGCTCTCAAATCAAACCCGCGGGACTCGCTGTTAGCATTGACTGTTATTGTCACTTTGATTTGGGCACTATATTATATTGATAGTTGTGCTTTAGGACACTTTATGTATATATATATTATTTTGTTCCCTTTCTTGTTGTACCTTGCTCTTACTGTACTTACTGTACTCTGTACTCTGTTCTTGTTTTTTCTTTTATCTTTTTCATTCTTCTCTGTAACTTTGTAAATAACAGTTATACTGCTGTGCTGCCTCTGGGCAACTGATTTTCCCCCTTGGGATAATAAAGGTATCTATCTATCTATCTATCTATCTATCTATCTATCTATCTATCTATCTAGCTGTCTGTCAGGCATCAGAACCTATGTGGCACGCGCCTTAAAGACTTGTCTATACCGGTGCTCCCAGGCCGAAGGAATCTGTCCCAAAGTGCTGTGGTTCTGCTTTATTCCCCGGGAGCATGTCTATGTTACCTCAACCCCACCCAAAACCCTTACCCTATAACCCCAAAACCTTACCCTAGCCCCAAACCCCAAACCTAGTAACCCCATGCTCTGAGGCAACATGATTCCATTTTCCACATCTGCTCTGCCCAAAATCACTTGAATTGTTTGTCTTTCAAAGGTCTTTGCTGGACTTGCATGGAGTTCAGGCCTGTCAGCGTTAAGCTCTTGGCTTCCTACCAGTGAAGCACCAGCACCATGCACCCCATCAGTCATTCACCTTCATTTAAATCAACAGTGTGCTGACTGCGGAATACATGAAGCAGCCAGTCACAATGTTCTTTTCTCTCTGGTTGCAAAAGACACATATCATACAGCTTTTATGTTATACCTACAGAACTTTTTCCAGAGCGCTGCCGTGTAGCTGCGGTGTCGCTGTACTTGGCCACAGACACCCATGTGAAAATATTTTGTGCCAGGGCCCCCCCATACAATATTTGTGTATTTAAATTCTTTGCAAATGTATTCCAAATTCACACTTCAAACTTCTACAGCTTACTGATACTACAGTTAAAGTGGTAAAACTGTTTTTGATTGTAACACATTTTGCTGGGTACACCCTCAAGGACCCCTGTGTCCTAAACTTATACAGATATGATCTGCGTGTGCCTAAACTGGGCAGAGAATCTGACTTTCCCTTCCTTAATAGTAGATAAGGTACCAAAATATTTGTTGTGTTCTCTGTCGCAGGGAGGCTCGGTCCAGAGTCAGAGCCACACACAAGACCATGTTGTGTGTACCTTATTATTGTCACTTGGTAACTGTTTGTTTCCCATGCATACATTTGGACTTAAGTCAGTGTCACTCGGTTACTGTTTATATCCTTAATTTCATGTTTGGGCTCCTGTTGATGTCACTTATTGTTTGTTTATTTGCTGTCTGTTTGCCTGGATCTTCAGAGCTTATTAAAGCCACTTGCTCAAGGAGTGTTGTGTCCTTCCTTAGGCCTTTGCCCTTGCTAGTGACGTTGGTTCACAAAGACTTTTTTTTTTTTTTTGGAAAATCTTTGAAAACCAGTTTGAAACTTTTCTAAAGTATTTGACCCCCAAAATAGGGACACCGGGGTCAATGTGGTAATCTGTGTGTTGGAAGTTGCAACGGGTTCACACCGTGCCTTCGCTTTTATTGAGGAAAAGGCTGCTGTTTGTGTTGGCCGAGTGGTTTGTTTACCCTGCCGAATTGGAAGGTGCATTGTTCCACAAGCAGCTCTCCTGCTGTTAAAGTTGTTTTAATAGAACCACATGAAGATTTATTAATTTGACACACCAGACTAGAGCAGTGGTTCATGTTCGACCCAGGGGGGCGTCGGGGTTCCTTGAGGAGATTCCAAATGGACACATATTAGCCCAGGGTTCCCCAATAGGCGGCCCGCGGGGGGCTACTGTCTGGCCCACACCAATTCCAGTAATAATGGTGGTATAAGAGCAGCAACAACACTAGTATATCGTCGTTGTCGGGTGGAAATCTTGTATCTCCAAATGTGTACGTTCTTTCGCAAATCATACAAGGCTGTCGCACAAAAGTAGTGAAAACAGGAGTTTGTAGATCAGCTGTTTTCACTAGTTTAAATCGTTTTTAAAATGATAAATTCAAAACGAACGGTTTTGGACTTACAAGATTTTCACCCGACAACGACGAAAACTGTCGCTGGAGTAGTGGGAACGCCACCGTCGCCCCCTGCAATGTTGTGGCCCTCGGCTTGGTACCCTAGACATAGTTCGGCCCTTGGAGAAAACTAATTGGGGAACCCTGTATTAGCCCATTAGACCCATGGTCGGTGTCAGGCACGTGCACACATAGACATCAAAGGGGGCTTGAGCCCCTGCCCTTTTACCCCTCTGTAAAAAAGTGTCCTCTCCAGACCATGAATGCAGTTTTCACTATATGGTGAAAGAAATGCAAATGCCGCCCTTTCCACGTCATACCTGAAGGCAGCATTCAAGAGAATTGCCTTTTGCAAACTCTCCTAAACTTGAATGCAGCTTCTTATTTCTTATGTGTCTTATGTCATCTTAGGTCAGAGACACAACGTCCCTCTGTGTCTCTGGCTTTCCTACTGTCCACTCTGTCCCCTTGGCCTACTGTCCCTCTGACCTGGCCTACTGTCCCCTCTGTCCCACTGTCCCCTCTGTCCCACTGTCCCCTCTGTCCCACTGTCCCTCTGGCCTACTTACTGTCCCACCGTGAATGCCGATTGGCCCACAACGTCTGTATAGCTGTTTTGGTCATTAGGGCCAATCAGTCGTATCCTCCTCTCTCCCCTTCCTGCCGTGGTGTGGCGGCTGCCTGCCGCGACGGGAATGACCCCTCCCCTCCCCAAACACTTAACCAGAAGTCGCCAAAGCAGGTTCACTTATGAGGACACAATGCGTTTTGCGTTCCAGCTTCGCCGCACGCGGACGGCTGCCAACAGGCTTACGTGTGAGATGGGAAATGTGAGATGTCCTCCCAGAGGGGGGGCTAACATTTCCTCACTGACCTCTCTACATGGTTCTGTTTAGTAACGTCTGAAAAACACGCTCGTGTTCCTAGTTGGGAGCCCCCCTCCGCACAGGGTGTGTCCTTGTCGCTCTCCAGACCTGAAGTGAAACCGTTTTGTCTTTCAAACCATGAGGAGGATTTCACGTTCACCGCGCACACCCGAGACAATTATTGAAGAATGCAGACTGCTTCGTAAAATACAAACATGCTGTAATAACGGATGCTTGAAGAAGCTATAAGGCCTAAAACAGTGGTTCTCAAATACCCCCAAATTGATATCTATTCTATTTGGAACCCCTCCGGCCCTCCGCCCTCGTAAAAGGATTTGGTGCCAGGGACGTCGATTTTCACAATTTTTTCAAGATTTTTCTAAATGGGTCGAAAATAGCCACATGATGCGGTGTGAGCTTAAAATAGCTGAAGCAAATATGGTTAAGTGGTCTAACTGTGCCTAAGCCTGGAACCCCCTCAAGGACCCCTAAGGGTTCCCCGGACCCCCACGTTGAACCGGGGAACCCTTAGGGGTCCTTGAGTGGGTTTGTCCACTGGACAATCCACACCAGTACAGTATATACAGTAACTATACTGTACCTACATTCATTCACCATTGTCGTGGTTATAATTGTGGCGTGGACCCTGCCAAAAACTTGAGTTAGAATGATTTTTAAATCAAAATATGTATAGTACTGGGGCGCCCGCTGGCCTAGTGGTCCAGGCGCATACCACATACTAGGCTATGATGCCTGCTGGCGTGGCTGGTTCGATTCCTGATCCGGACGACCTTTGCCACATGTCATTCCCTATCTCTCCCCATTTCCTGTCAGTCTACTGTCCTATCAAATAAAGGCATAAAAAGACCCAAAAAACAAATCTTAATAATAATAAAAAATATGTATAGTACTTGATATGGATGGTCGTTAACCACTTGGATCCCCAGCATCCATATTCTGGGGGGAACAGTAGCCAAAAATAGCCAATCTACAAGCTCACAATGCGTCGCCTTGTGAGCTTGTAGATTGGCTATTTTTGGTGAAGAGATTTGACAAGAGTTCTGGGAAAAAGTGATCCAAGTACAGTTTACGTGCTTAGAACTTAGGAACTGAGTGGACTCCAGTCAGTTTCTCTAAGAATAGAGCGTTTAAGTTTTAAAAAGTGAATGATTCACTAGAAGCTATAGACCCTGATAGATTGTGTACACAACGGAAGCATGTGTTATCCTAATCTGTACTACCTGTACTGTCAACAAACCTGCCAATAAAGTATTCAATCAACCAAACATAAATCCCCCCCATAAAAATAAAACATTAAATCCAGACATGGCAATCATCTTTGAAACCATTTTTTATTTTTATTTATTCAAATCACCACAACAAATGTTTTTTTTGTTTTTTTTTGGTACAGAATGAATGGTGTGTAAGGACAAGGGGGCGTAGAAACACAATGAAGATAATAATAAAAGAAATAAAGGAATGGGAAGCACGCTGTCACTTTGACGCTCATTGAACTGAGCCCTTGGCGTTCCAGCGACGGGGGAGGGGAGAACCGCCACCTCACGCCTCCTTCACGTATGTTCTCACCGCCACCACGTCGCCCATCTTGCATCTCTGCGAGGGGGAGGGAGAGAGACGGACAGAGAGACATGTTTTAAAATCAATTTGACTTATAATTGTGTTTTTATTTTTTACTTTACTGTTCTACCCTGGATTGCTCCTGCGCAAGTGCTGACATTTCGTTTTGGTCTTTTTTTCTTTCTTTTTTTTTTTTTTAATGCTCGACTCTTTCAATAAAAAAACAACTATGAAACATTACCTGTCTTATATTTCTCATTATTTCTGTGTTCTACCCTCACTCATTTTACATAGACTGTTCAAAGTCCCTGCCTTTTTAACTCACCATTTCACCAGCTTATGTATTGACTGTGTCAATTCTTGTTTTTTTTTACCACTGGGCTATTGGAGTCTGCCTGCTTACTCTGGGGAAAGGTTTAATCTTGACCTTCAGGTCAAATTTGTGTCGTATCAGAAACAGGGATTGTGTCAAAGTTCCCTAGATCTGAATTTCTCAATAGAATAGCAATGAGACCAAACACAACCACCCCAGTTCTAGATACAGTACGTTATATTGTACATGCACTACCATACAGATTGGACAAGATAACACTTTATTATTAAAAAACGTGATGGAAGAATGTCACAATCAAACAGTCTATTCCATAAATTACAAAACACATCAAATAAATCAACAATCGATCAATTAGCACTCAAGCACTCAAGATCAACCTTATGGAAAAGTGTTTTTCCAACAACACTGAGTGAAATCCTCAGTGTATGCTAGCCGTCTACTGTATTTGTAAATTATGGAATTCAATTGTGACTCACCGCTATCAATTTTCCATCGGTCACCACCCTCTCTATGTTCGTCTCTTTGCCGTCCCAACTCTGTGTCTGAATCAATTTGCCGTTGTCCATCGTGACCACAGTCTGTAGGAGAGGATATGGAGAACATTATTTATGATGAAGAATCACCATCATAATTCATAAACCTGCAGCCGTGGAGTAACAAGTACTCAGATACAAGTAGAAGCCTGTACTCAGTACAAAGGTACGTAAAACCCTGTATTCAATACAAAAGTAATGGCATCAAAGTATACTTACAGTACTAAAGTAAAAGTACTGATATTTTCCAAAATGTTTTTATTTTATTTTATACCAAATCTAATTTCACAATTTGTAGCAATGCAAGATGGGGTGAGCTTGCAGATCAGCTTGTAGATAAGTATAAAAAGTGCGTAGCCTAACTGATTAATGTATGTCTGTAATCAAAATCTACAAAGTAACAAGTAACTAAAGTTTTCAATGATTGTACTGGAGTAAAAGTAAGGTTGTCCTGTGCAATGTAATAGAGTAGAAGTATACAGCAATGAAAAATGGAAACACTCACATAAAGTAAAAGTACCTTAAAATTGTACTTGAGTAAATATACTAGGTTACTTATATTGAAGTAAAAGTATAAAGCACAACTGCTAAATTGCAAAATGGACATATTCCTACTGTATTTTTACAAAAAAACTGAATCTGAGTAGGCCTACTTATACAAAATGTAATGCCTCTTTTCCATGAGGACTCCCGTCTTTGCCATACCCTAGCTTTTGCTGAACTGACGCTACTGCTACTTCTCCCAATGCCTGAGAAATGTAGTGCAGTACAAGTCATTGAACTAAATCATGGAAAAACAGACTCAAGTAAAAGTAGCTCAAAGTACTGTACTCAAGTAGGCTACAGTAGCCCAGGCACGTGCACACATAGACATCAAATGGGGCTTGAGCCCCTGCCCTTTTATCTGTCTGTAAAAATGCCCTCTCCAGACCATGAATGCAGTTTTTACTATGGTGAAAGAAATTGATTATGCTTAGTTCAGTGTGGTATCAAGCACCGAAAATAGCCGAGCCTGGAGGTCAGGAATGAAATTGATTATGCTTAGTTCAGTGTGGTATCAAGCACCGAAAATAGGTCTGCTATTTTCGATATTTTCACGAAAAGGCCCTTTTCGAATTTTCAGCCCCTGCCTCTCTAACATTCTCTTCGCGTTCCCTGCAGTAGCCTATACTTTGAGTCAACGAGTGAACGAAACCCACCCTGGTTTTCCTGTCGTCTGCGGTGGTCTCCTCGAAGGGCTCGTTGAGCTTGAACTTGATCTCGGTGGTCTTGAAGGTGCTCTGGGACTTCATGCAGATGGTGCCCTGCTCGTCCACCGACACGATCAGGTTGGGCTTGGTCCGGTTGCCCACCTGCCTGGTGGTGAAGCCCACACCTGCATGGGGGGAGGAGGGGGACACATTACTGCATTGAGACATGTACCAAAAACATTAGGCTGTACAAAACAAACACAAAAAAAAAAGAAAAAAAAAAGAAAAAAACTGACTGAAACTGTTTTGTGTGAGTGTTTACAAAACTAACTCACACTAACTAAAACCATTGAGAAAATATCCTTAGTTTGTCAGTAATATTTTTCTCAAGGAATTGTGGAAATAATGCACAATGCTCACAACAGCAGTTGTTAACTTGCTATTTTCAAAAAATAAAATAAATAAAAAATTAAAAGATAATTAAATGTCTGAGATTTTAAACTTTTAAACTTGAGATTTTAAAGACTAAACTCAAACTAACATGAAAAAAAGATATAATAAAATAAAATAAATAATTAAATTAGCAAATGCACTTTAAAAAGGTTGAAACTAACTGAAATTGGGGCGAAAATAAGTTGACAAAATAAAATAATAAAAACGAATGAAACAATGTAAAACTAATGTTTTGCTGCAGTTTGCATGGACACTGTAAAAGTCCTGTTCATTTCAATTTGGTTCCAGTTGTACATGCTTATAATTTAGTTATATTGGATGAAATTGATACATTAATGCATTAGTTTGTACATGCGTAAAATGCGTAACCATAGGCTACAGAGGTAGACTAACAAGTGAATTTGCTCTATTTTAATCTAATACTTCAAGCTGTTAAAGTTTTTTAATAAGCCAAGACAACAATTTCTCTTCCGATTTTTCTAAAATAGGCTATTATATCCAAGAGGGAGAAAAAAAATCAATTTTTTTCCGCTCTGGAGAATCCAAAAGTAAAAATGTCCCTTCTTCAAATAACGTTTTTTTATTTATTAATTCCTATTTCATAGTCTTACCGATTGCTTTCATGTAGTCATCAAAGTTCTCGCTGGAGATCATCTTCCACGTCCCAACAAACTGTTCCACCATCTTTGCAGCGCTCTGTATATTCTATCAAGTTTATAATGATATTAATTGGCGTTCGGTCCGAGCCTATACAGATGAGGGCTTCCACTCACATTCACTCCACACTGGGCTCCACGCACTGCCTTAAAAGCCGTCTGCCCCACAGGCGCACCGCGCCACCGACCAATCACAGGCCGGGACCTCACTGTATCCTCTGGCATGGGGAGGACCTGGTATCTCATAGCCCGGGGGGACGCGCGCTCGCACTGTGATTGGTTTCTTGGTTGTTAAGGGGAACTTAGCATAGCAACGTCCTCAGGGATCAGCTAGTGGTGGGAGAAAAGTAGGCTACTCAGATGATGAGCCTTGACTTATAAACTAAGAAGTACTAGCGCACAATGCAGACATATTCTTACAAGTCAAAGAAGTCAAGCAAGTACAAATAGGCCTATTGGAAGAGAAACAGACTTAAAAGTGCACATTATGCAGAAAACTCCATTTCACAATCATATTATTTGTTGTAATAATAAGTAATGTCTAGTAATCTGTACACTGCTTTAATGGGGACTGCCCATACAACTTAAGTAAATGTACCTAGTTTATTTACACTACTACTCCTCCGACCATGGTAAGTAGACTACATTTCCGATGGCCTCAATGGGTAAAAGGTTTCTTTTTTTTTTAGAGAGTCCCATCTATTAATCCCTTTAAGACCTGGGATGTATAATTACTTTAACCACTAATTTATGCTTTAACTATACAAAAATAGCAGATATACACTGAGTGCCACGCTGTGAGCTTGTAGATCTGCTATTTTTGAAATATCGTGAACATTTGTGTAAGTCTTTCAATATTTTGACACGATTCTATAAATATCTTCAAAGTCCTTCCAAGGTTTTTGGAGGTGGTTCTTTTTCATGTCAAGGACCCCTAGAATTATATGTAATTGGCCACCGACCCCCATCTCAAAATATTATGTAACGGGGACCCCCCATGAAGCAGATATTTGAGTTAAATATTCACTTCAATAAATATATATATTCAAAGATTTGCAAAAATGTTCATGATTTTTCAAAAATAGATCTACAAGCTCACAGCGTGGGACTTGAAGTGCACGCTGTGAGCTTGTATATCTGCCATTTCTTTAATAGTTAAAGGAGTAGTTCACCACTTTTCAACCTGTCTTCATATAATAGGTCCTCACTAATGTTCATGATAAAATATCACAATTTCTTTCTACTCAGTCCAAGTCTCCTAGGAGAGCTGTGGGAAGTTCAGAATCCATCGTCTTGTGACATCATCATTTTCCCCAAAAAAATTGTAATCAATATTTTTGAAAAAAAAAATAGATTTTTATTATCGCGAGAATGGCTTCCACTTTAAAATTGCAACTTTTCAGGAATAGAAAGCCTGCAGTTTCTATAAGCTGGATTGGCAATCGATGATGTCACAAGACGATGGGTTTCTGACCTGCCCACAGCCCTCCTCTGAGAAAAAAAAAAAAAGAAGATATTTTTGAGTGAGGACCAATTATATGAACATAGGTTGAAAAGTGGTGGAGTGCCCCTTTAAGCATAAAAATAACGGTTAAAGTGGTGGTGTCAGGGATGCAGGCTAGCCTTGTAAACCGCCCTCTTCCGGAAACTGGATTATGGAAGTTGGTCGTTTACTAGGCTAGGATCAGGCTAGACCAACCTTCTGAAATCCTACTGGATTACGGAAGTTGGTCGTTTACTAGGCTAGATGCTGGCCTCAATGGGTAAAAGGTTCCATGGAAGGCTTGTGCCAGATGACATGCAGCAGGCCCAGTGTGTGAGAGGTGGCTGCTTGCTTGCCTAACGGGTCTCTCACGTGCTGGAATGATCTGGGTTTTTATCAGGGCAGACAATAAACGCTCACCCATACAAACCATTACTCTATACAGAACCAAAACATTTTAATTCACTGGATCGCACACATCGGCCCGGGGTCCTGGGATTCCACCTGTACGAAATGGAACCGTTTTACAGATCTGTAACTCAGTGCACAACTTGTGCACTCCGAGTTAGAAGATTTTACAGTGTAGATTGCGTTTTCCAGTAGAAATGCACGATCATGACATTATGGCCGATATCCGTGTCAGGGTCATATCTGTCGATACCGATACCTATACACAGGCATTGACACTAAGGCTTGCCCACCTGCCCCCGGCAGGTAAATAAAACCTGGGGGCAGGTGAAGTTTGCTTTCAGGTTGCCCGACAGGGCAAGTGCTCATTTGAGAAGCCGACGCAACCGTCTATAAACACAACACAAGATATCTGTCTAAACACCTGAACTCGGCCAGTGTCTTCTGGTCTGTGGAATCTAAAATAAGGGCACTATTTACCTATAATCTGCTGTTTTTACTGTTGCTACACTTAAAAATATAAAATAACAAGTGTGAAACCATAGACATATTCAATCATAGCTATGTAGGTATTTGGATTTGTAAGTATTGAGGTACAGTATGACATTTTTATCGCACAGCCCCAGTAAAGAAATAAGTGTTAAATTGAGCGGTAATTAAAATCGTACCTATCATTTTATAATGGACAATTTACTTTTTGGGCAAGTGGGAATAACCTTTGGGCAAGTAGAACATGACCTGTACTTGCCCGACGGGCAAGTGCCTCTGAGACCTTAGTGTCAACCCCTGTATACATATTACATTATTATATTGTAATGCAATATATATCGTGTATTGGAATCAGTATATCGACAAATATGACACTGCAAATATCTAAATTTCATATTTTTATTTAAAAAAATCCAAATTGAAAAGCTTCCCCAAAGAACAATGATTGAATCTTCAGCCTTCATCACCACAAAGGGCTTGTTCAGCTTCACATCCAAATATGAATATTATAAAACAAAATATCGTCTGAAACCCAATCAATTAATTTGATATCTGTTCCATACCGATAATGTATTTTTATGGCCGATATTGCCGATACTGATATGATGGCCCGATTAATCGTGCATCCCTAGTTTAAAGATCCAATATTAGTTTAAAGATTCTCAAAAATTCTCAGTTTGATAATGCATTAGACCAGTGGTTCTCAAAGTGAATTCCAGGGACTCTGTGGGTTCCTTTAGCAGGGTCTGTAAGTCTGTAACTCTGACAGTGTACAAATGGAACCAAATTTTGTTCCATTTGTACACTGTCAAGAGTTAAGGGGAAACCTTGAAATGTAAAGGTTTGAGAAACACTGCATTAGACCATTAGACCCACCAACCCCCATTTGATCATCCTGACCAAAAAATGTTATATTGTCTTTACTAAAGAGAGAGAACAAACACTATAGCTAGGATTACTATAAACTCAATGTAAAACAACTAAAATAAACCTTCCTTTAATTAAAGAGAAAATGAATACCATCTAACAAACCGGTATCATATCAATTCCCACCACAACCAGGAGGGCTACTGCAGCACATAGATTTTTAGAGCAGTTTTATTATAAACATCCATACATACAGTATACACACACACAGAGATAAATATTGATATTATTTTTTGACTTTGGCCTGTGGGTCTTTGGCCTCGCAGCGGGAGTGGAAGGCCTTGAACATCTCACTGCACGTCAGCTTCTCGCCCTTCATCAGCAGCCTCTCGCCGTCCACTGGAGAACGAACACACGCACACGTGCACACACACACACACACACACACACACACACACACACACACACACACACACACACACACACACACACACACACACACACACACACACACACACACACACACACACACACACACACACACACACACACACACAATCAATGCATGATCGTAATACCTATCGTTGCTATGGGGCTTTTAAGCCGTGACATCATTTTGTAGTCAGACCTCCAAGCAGATTTATTATCAATATCTGTCCCTCGCTATTTCAACAGATCCGAGACAAAAATAATGACTTACAGTAAGTATAATCCTACCACTTTCCTTTCAACAACAGTAAAAATAGTAAAAAGATTCACGTGGGCGCTGGGGCCTTTTGGCCCCAAAAGTTCTCCTCTGCCTACAAAATGATGTCAGACTTAACAGCCCCATAGATAGGGTGGAAACCTCATATGTCCGAAACGGTTACTTTTCCCAGATTCAAATTCAGAAACAGCCAAAATAGCAGATGTGCAAGCTCAAAACTCGTCGCTAGTGCGCCTGCAGGGGTCATCGCCATGCGTTGGACATTTCTGTCAAATTTCAATTTTTGCCACAAATACAAAATGATTGAACAAGCACACGAGTTAGCCCTAAATTACCATTACATGTTTCTAACTTGTTCCATTTGTATATAAACTCTCAAAGTTATGGGGGTCCTTGATAAAAAAAATTGTTTGAGAAGCGCTGTCCTAATTGACATACTGTAATGTACCATAGTAAATCAGTGTCATACATATTATTCTTTCTTAGATATTTTTGGGGGGTTTTCTGCCTTTAGTTATAGTTTTGTAGTGAAGACATACAAGGAACAGGGAGAGAGAGAGATGGAGAGGAGAGGCAGTGAAGATCGTCGGGTACGGGACTCGAACCTGCGATGTCAGGCTACCTTAGAGGAGAGCCTACAGTAGGTGCCGGAAAACCTAGAGACGGCAATTCAGTAACTGGGTCCAATGATCAAAATAAATGGTGTGTAAAAACTAAATCTCGACCTTGCCACGGACCAGGCCAAGTCTTTGCCACGGACACATTTGTCCATGTACGGACATATTGATGACCCCTGGATCCAATATTTATTTACAGAAGAGAAACCCAACATTTCAACCTTTACAGGTCTTCTTCAGGGGAATCAACCGGCTATTTTTTATCCTACCATCTTATTTTATGTATACACATCAGTATGAGATAGAGAGACATTCTCTGTATGCTTAAGCGCAGTAACGGACCACACACACACACACACACACACAGGCACTAAATTATCCTGTGGCCTTTTGCCAAATTCAATATCCTACTCGCGGCAATTAGGCAGATGGAGAGCATGTAGCAGATGGGACTTTTATCTGGAGTTGGACGTGTAGATCTTCAGGGCGTGTTTGGAACAAGCCATTAACATGTTTTAGCAGCAGAGTGGACCGATCAACATAACTCATTAAACACACATCTCTGTGTTAAGGAGGTTGGAGAATGTTCAGCAGAGGATGAAGACCTGTGTGATGTTTTAGATGGATGGGTGTTAAATAACTCTATATTCCCATAGTACCATACATAGTAGGGATAGGCAACAGTTAATCGTTACCGTTTAAAACCGTAAAACACCGGTAAACACTAGCGGTTAATGGTGACCGTTACAATAAGTCTATTTTAGCTCGAGACCAAAACGAGAAATTAAGATGTTTGCCCGGGACCCAAGCTAGTGAAAACAGCAGATCTACAAGCTCACAATGCTGTCTCAGACGTGTCTCAGACTAAGGAGTCTGAGAGACACACTCTACATACATACATACATACATACATACATACATACATGCATACATGTATACAGGTACATGCATACATGCATACATGCATACATGCACACTCACTGTACATATTATAAACACAGAGAAGGAGGAAATCTCAACCTGATAAAATAGTCATTTCTGACTGAGGCAAAACATTAATTTGTAAATAAACCTTGTTTTTAAAGTGAAATAAAGTTGTTGAGCTTTTTTGGAGGGGAAAAGATTCAAAACAAGCCGTACCGTATGTGATGTCGACTAGAGGCTCTGACTTGTTGTGCTTCACCAGGGCGGTGACCTCACAGTTGATGTTGGTGGACCTGGCCCTCTCTGAGCCCACCATTATCAGGAAGTCCCTGGAGCAAGACATGGACAAAATCACTTAAATTAGATTTTAACCACTTTAACCACTATTGTATGCTTTAACCTTAGAAAAATAGCAGATATACAAGCTCACAGCACGGCACCGAGTGCCGCGCTGCGAGCTTGTAGATCTGCTATTTTTGAAAAATCGTGAAAATGTGTGCAAGTCTATGAATATCTTTGACCCGATCTTTGACCCGACTTCAAAATCCTTCCTCTAAAATCAGTGGTTCTCAAACTTTTTCATGTCAAGGACCCCCAAAATTACAGGTATTTGGCCACGGACCCCCATCTCAAAATATGTTGTTCCAGGGACCCCCCAGAAGCAAATATTTGATTTACAAATGTTCGCTTTTAAATAGATATATTCAAAGACTTGCAAAGAAAAATCATGGTTTTTCAAAAATAGCAGATCTACAAGCTCGCAGCGCGGCACTCGGTGCCGCGCTGTGAGCTTGTATATCTGCTATTTTTCACTGGTTAAAGCATTCAATAATTCTAGGCCTAAATGGGTTAACAACGTCAAGCCCTGCAGTCCTCTTTTATCCAAAGAGACAAAGATAACTCACAATATAATCAGGGGTCAGCAACCTTAAACATTAAAGGAGGAGTTCACCCCAAAAAGTATGTTTTAGTCGCATCCCTAAGACAATAGTTTCATTACAATAAATGTACCCCCATTGATTCCGGGTGGAGAATCAATGGGGGTACATTTACTATTACATTTTTGTCTTGGGAATGCAAAACAATATTATTGAACTCAAGTCTCCATGGCATGAGTAATCAATAGAAAAAAAGTCATTTTGGGGGTGAACTATTCCGTAATGTGAATTATGACACCACATCAAAATGTTTCAAACAGTTTCTCTTTTACATCAGGACATTGTAATGATCATTGGACAACCCCTGCCAATGTCGCAGACTCCTCCTCCAGTCAGAGTTCAGACTAAGAGTTTGAATGAACCTGGAATTATGTGCAGGATCCAATTTGCATGCAGATGTGAGGGGACTTAATTTAACTGAAAGTGTTTTTCTTTTTAATATTCTATAAGAAAAATCCTCTCTCTCACACACACACACTTATGCCAGTGTGCCAGTGATCACCCTCCCCTGTGCACTTTGCTACACACCATTTTACAATACAGTCAGTCAGGCATTGACACCTGCCAGGGGCAATGCCCATTTGAGAGGGGACGTAACCGTCTATAAACACAACACAAGATATTTAGCTAAACGCCTGAACGTGGTCAGAGCTCCACTTAAAAATATAAAATAACAAGTGTGAACCCATATATCATTCATACTAGCCATGTAGGTATTTGGCATAAATATTGAATATGACATTTGTATTGCGCAGCCCCAGAAAGTAAAAGAAGTGTTATCATTTTATAATGGACGATTTACTTTTCGGGCAAGTGGGCATGACCTTTGGCAAGTAGAACATGACCTGTGCCCGACGGGAAAATGCCTCTGAGACCTTAGTGTCAACCCCTGATACAAAAAAAGTATGCATATGTTCCGGTGTTCAATGTCACAAATAAACACAATTAAATCGTTAATCGCAATTATTTTTGTGACAATGAATAGTCAACTTAGATTGTAGTAACAGTGTAATCGTGACAGCCCTTGCTCTTAAGTTATGATACATGAGACAATGACAACTTACAATGGGTGTAATAACAGGACGATTCCACTTTACAAGACAAACAATGTGCAAATCACTATCAAAATCCTTCAGGGAAATCAGCTGAAGTAGCAGATGTACAAGCTCAGATCTACAAGATGTACACGCTCTCAACACCACAACGGTTGTATTTTAGATCAGCTGTGTCATTTTTGCTGTGCGAAGGTGATGCACAATTAAGTATACAAGCCAATGTGAAAATAAGGCTAATGGTAGATGGATGCTGACAACAGCGGAGGGCCAATATATGGGAAAGTATATTTCTCCCATATATTGATTGATTTAGTTTCTTTCAGACACTGTTAAAGACAAAGAATGCGGTATATAAAATAAACATAATAAGCTTAAAATAAGAATAATACAAATATGAGATTATATGGAAAAAAAACATGTAGGTCTACTTAGAATGTGTAGGGTAGTACAGGACTACAGGTGTCATTAATTGCCCCGCACCAACCTAAACGCACCTGCCCATGGTGTGTCCCATAATTATTATGCTCACTGGAGGAAATGTCGGTGTCAAACTCGTGGTAAAGTGGATATATTTTACTAAATACACTTTTTCGGCCGTAACCTTCGAATGGATATGACACTTCTACAGGGCAATGGCTGACACACCAAGTCGCAGCAGTTCATCATTAGGCTATTGGGTGAGTACAAACGGAGCGCTCACGGACAGTGACACAGGTCATAGTATATAATATGGAATACATGAAAATGAAATGTATGGAATTAGGTTCATTCGGAGCCTGTCAGAGCCAGGAGTTTAGCCTGTAAAATAACAACAACAGAGGGTATTCTAGGTACTACAATACAATGCAGTCCAGAACAAATCTAAAGATCTACAAGCTCACAATGCATTATGACGAGCATATTTTCTGCGTGGAACACTGTCGTACTACAGAGTATAATGATGGTTTAGAGATTGTTGACATTCATTCATTCACAGGGTGACTCTTAGCCCTGGTCCATCCTCCTCCTCCTTCTCCTCCTTCTAACGCCATGATGGACCAGAGCTATTTAGCTGACACACACACACCTCTGGCACTCAGTCGTCTCGCTCCTCACCTCGTGGATCGAACATTGGACTCAAACGGACAGAACTGGACCACTATCTTCTTCACAGTCTTCAGCACCACAGAGGAGTGCTTCACAGCCGCCATGATGCTTCCACTGTCACAGTGACCTTTCAACTCCCCACCGCCGTCTCCTGTCTGCCAGGGACACTGAGCATGGTGTGCCGCCAGAGGGCGCCAGAGTATTGCATATCATCCCTTAGCCCAGTGGGCCTCAAACTTTGAAATTTGAAGGTCTCTCAATTAACTCTGACAGTGTACAAATGGACCCGTCAGGGTTCATTTGGTTCTGAGGATGGCAAAAAAAAGAAGAAGAAGTAGAAGAAGAAAAAAAGTAAATTTTTAGTAGTACAAGGAAAGGTCAAATGTGGGTTGTGTTTTTCAATCGCTTTTATGAAAAAACATATACAGCATATAGACATACATTTAAAATGTAATTGAAAAAAGGAGAACAATATCAGTCACCAAAACCAAGGACATTTGTTTTCAATTAATCTAACATTGTTAAATTGAGTTTGAAGTTACAATGGGTTTGTAGGTATAGGAAGGAGGCATGCCTGATAAAATGATCAAATACTAAAATACTAAAATAAATACTGAATCAAGCAACTTAAAAACTGACTGTCACAAAACAGTCATCGTTTCTTTAAAAATATCTGAAAATATCTAATCTATAAGGCAAGCGCTCTGCAGTATGATTGCGTTGTGAGCTTGTAGATTGGATAGTTTAACATTTGTTTTTGACATTTTTGAAAATTTCTGACAATAATGACAAGCTCACATTTGTATTTGAGTTGGGCCCTAAGGAGAACCCCCACTGGCCTGCAGTTCTATTATTAGTTACGTAGTTATTAATATAATATCCTGTATCATCACATTGTTCGCTCCAACTTTGACATGCTATCTAAATGTGTCATTTCTAAATATAACACGGTATTGTTGTTGGTATGTGGATATTGTGTAAAGGACAGCTCGCCCCCCGAAAAACGGGTGGAGGAATATTCTCCATATAGTAACCAGCACACAAATGGTGATAATTATATTACACAAACTCTTTTTCAGCTGTTTGTGACCTGTGGCCAGTATTAGTGAGATATTTTTAGTAGCGCTGGAGAACAAAAGTTCTGAGGTCGCCACGCCCGCCTAAACTTAGAGCCACCCAACAACAACCAGCTGTGGACAATAATGAGAAGTAATCTTTTTTTAGTATCTGTTTAAATGAGTGTTTGTTTTTTCTGGACTTTCACTCCATGATTTCAAGTATGGTTGCATATCGTCGTTGTCGGGTGAAAACCTTGTATGTCCAAAACCGTTAGTTTTGCATTGCAAACGTACAAATTTGAAACTTGGAGATACGAGGTTTCCACCCGACAACGACGATATTTATATTATATATTGTGATGTCACGTGAAGCTTGACCAATCCTCCAATACTCAAATCCATTATATTGTCCAATCAGAAGAACCGAATAGAACAGGACACCACTCCTCCATTGAACTCAATGGGCCTTGGGGGAGTTTTGGGGTTACTTTAGATGAAACCAGACTGCACTCTGTCAAGGAGCCAACTTGCTCCTTATGCACTTGTGTGGCCATATAGGGCCTACTTGTCATGTCCCAAGAATCCATGGGCACACCGACATAATATGGGGGTGTAAATCTCGTCACTGTCGGGAAGAAACCTTGCATCTCCAAGTTTAGAATTTTGTACGTTTCTTCGCAAAGTAAAGCCCTGCTTCATCATACAAGGCTGTCGCACAACAGTAGTGAAAACAGCAGATCTACAAGCACACAACGCCTCGCACCGTGAGGCGTTGTGTGCTTGTATACTAGTTTACTAGTTTAAATCATTTTTAAAATGATAAATACAATACTGTCTTTCAAGCAGTTTCAAGGGGCACACTTGACCCTTCTCAGGGGCACACCAAAGGTCTCCAGGCACAGTGGTTGAGAAACAATGCTTTAGCCAATGAGGTAGCACCGTTCTTGGTGACCCCTCTGCCAACATACAGACAGCACCGAACAGCACCGCAAGTGATAAGTCAGAAAATAATTATAGTCTGGTTTCCCTGTATACGCAACCACACCGCACATAGACTGACAGATACAGAGATCTGAACGCCCAGACTAACAGCTCCGACCGCCGGCCCATGCCCATATATTGGTCATTGGTCGTTGGTCATTTTTGTGTCACATAGAAGGGACACAGGTTGACAGACGAATAGGCCATCTGTAGACCGTCTATTTTCGCCAGAACACTCGCCTTTTATGAAGACACACCCAGAACAGTGCCGCTAGGCTTCGTGCGTTTAACACTCCGTCTGGACTTTATTGTGTGCCCCATTGCACACAATTAGCAAGGGAGGGGGGGGGGGGGCTACAGTAGTATTGTCCTGGACCCAGACTGAGGCGGCAAGGAGTGTGGGGCCTCTGGAAACAATGCAGCGGCAACCCTCTGGACGGCCCCGCCGACCCCTAAGAGAAGAGGGTCAAGGCTAACGTCTGACCACTCACTGGTCTAAAAATATTGCTCCCCTTGCTGAATCACTCATTCAGCGGCCATGTAATGGAGCACAGGCAGGAAACCCATTTATATTAACTCAAGGTCCTTGTTTTCTCCACGCTCCCATTTAGCTCCGGCCGAGGGTACTGCTATTGTCCCCGGGACTTTTTTTTTCTTTGGCTCCTGCCAACCCATCAAAGAGATGTGATGAATAACTTGTGGTGTTTGTCTTCCGTTTTCTTTTTTCTTTTTTAATAATGGATCAGTTTCCAAAAGGGTGTTGGTGTTTGGGGTGTTGTCTTGGGGCCTCTCAAGGCTCATTTATAGGTTGTAGACCGCTTTGGTTGATACTGACGACAGGCTGTGTGTGTGTGTGTGTGTGTGTGTGTGTGTGTGTGTGTGTGTGTGTGTGTGTGTGTGTGTGTGTGGTGTGTGTGTGTGTGTGTGTGTGTGTGTGTGTGTGTGTGTGTGTGTGTGTGTGTGTGTGTGTGTGTGTGTGTGTGTGTGTGTGTGTGTGTGTGTGTGTGTGTGTGTGTGTGTGTCTCTTCTCTTCTCGCTCTCTCTCTCCCTTCTGTGGTTCTCTGTCAGTGAGTTGAAAGTATTTACCGGTATATGATCCAGTGGCTGCCTATGCGGCAGACGCATGCGGCAGACTCCATATACTTAATGTGCATTTGACTGACATGGGAATTATGTGCATTGGCCCTCATACCTGCATTGCACCGTCGAACCACAGGGTCCATGGTCCTTCTCTTGTGTTTGACATCAATCAGTGCATGTTGAAAATCTCCATCCGCCAGTGGTCTGTCCGGGCGGGCACCTAGGCTCCATAGCCTGACATTGTGGGTTCGAGTCCCGATCCTTTGCTGCATGTCACTCCCCATCTCTCTCTCCCATTTTCCGGTCTCCATATTCTTATGGTAGTTTTAAGGTGACTTGATTGACATCTAAGAGCCTGTCAGCTCCTTTCAAGGCTTCTAAAGTAGGCAAACCCCTACCCCTAAATACAATGCTTTGTTTTCAAGAGTCAGTAGCATTACAAAGAACCCAAAACCTACCACTTCCATACAGAATGGGATGAAGACACTATTTCCCATTCCTAGTGTGTTTGTCTTAGGATATTGCAACTCCCCCCTCAGGTTTCTGGGGTAGGTATAGATCATGTTGAGCTGGTCATTTTAAAAGTAGATCTTAAGTCAAACAAGTGTGCAGTCACCCCTGCTATATAGGCTACTGTACATAGCAACAACTACCACAAAAGGGGTTCCCATCCTAAATGGTATAGGATGAACTATCCCTTCAACCCCATATACACCGGCTATTTTAATATAGCCGACCTACATGCTCAATTGCTCACAAACACCTCTCATTGTGACGTGCTGTGAGTGAGCTTGTAGATCTGTTCATTTGAAGAAAAAAAAAAGATCTTAACAACCTGTGAAGAATTTGGAGTATGTTTTGAAACTAGTTTAACAAAACACATCTTGTATGGCAGTATCATGCACAAAATATCTTCAGGTGGGGGTCTGTGCTCTGTGGCCAAATACATATTAATTTGGGGGCCGTTCTTGACATGCAGAAAGTAGCCTACCTACCACTGCTGGCCTGCGGACTACATATCCCAGGAATCATAGCGCGCGGCTGCTATGACTCTGTCACTCTGTAAAGCCTGGTAGGCGAGGTTAGTCACTCTGTACCCTCCTCCTTCTCCTCCAGTCCTTGGCCCTCCTCCCACAAGCTTTCTTGTGTGTGTGTGTGTGTGTGTGTTGTGTGTGTGTGTGTGTGTGTGTGTGTGTGTGTGTGTGTGTGTGTGTGTGTGTGTGTGTGTGTGTGTGTGTGTGTGTGCCGGGGCTGAGAGAGAGAGAGAGAGTCAGAGAGAGAGAGAGAGAGAGAGAGAGAGAGAGAGGGAGGGAGGGAGAGAGACACAGAGAGAGAGGAACATAGCTCCACACTAACACACTCCCACTACCATGCCCAGCACAAACACACAGTCTTCTCCAGTGTTTATGTAGTGCAGTGTCCACTCTAGATCACTCTAGTCGCTGATCGGAGCCTTTAAATTACGTCCACGGATTTTAAACGCGCGTCTCTTCTGGTGGCTGAACGGACCACTTTCATTCTCGCCTCTGCCCAGAGAAGGCTGCTGGCTGCGGGGGGCACACAAGACACAACACAACACAGCACTATCTGTTGTCTGGTAAGTGCACTTCTCACCATAATCTATGATACTTAAAAGTTGCATTATTAATATGCGATCGTGTCTCTGTAGTTGATTTCGACCGTGGCGTCTGTCTGTGTGCGCAATGCGCATACATGTGCGGAGGGATGGATCTGATCTGATGAGAAGAAGCGTTGTGTGTGAAACTTGCCAGATCTCTTTTAGTAGGGGGTCTTCTTGTGTTGTGTCTTGTGTTGGATTCTGCACTGCAGTGTTAAGGTGGGGTGAGAGAGAGAGACTGAGAGAGAGGGACCGCACTCACCACCACAGTGACAGTGTGGATTCTGTGGAAGTGTGGAACCGTCGCAGAATAAGAACCGATTCGAGATGCTTTGACTTGTTGCCTCGCCATGGATAACTCAGTGTACAAATGGAACCAAATGGACCCATAAAGGGTCCATTTGGTTCCATGTGTACACTCTCAGAGTTAAGAGCCTGTAAAAGGGTCCATTTGGGTTCGATCTGGACATTCTTGGAGGCAGTAAGGCACAGATTTCGACTATATTATGTTGAGAGGATGGATCGATCCCCGATCGAGCTTCGGCATTTCGGCAGATCGAGGAACGAAGTTTGATGCTGTCTGTATTATAGCCTATCTCTGCCACTCCCCCCGAAATGCTCCGAATAAGAAAGGAAGCCCCTATGCGGCTGTAATAACGCTGTAAGGAGACTGCTGTCATGGGCCAATCGATCGATCCTTTTCTGATATGTAGGCTACTGAAGCAGAGTAATAAACAAAGTTTAGTAGGCATTTGACAACCTATGCAGTAAGGAATAGGCAAATTGTTGTTTATAAAAAATGTGATAAGGCTATGCATATGATATGCTATCAGTAGACATATGTCAGGGACTCAGGGGTCTTCAACGTTTTCAGAACAAGGACCCCTTAGCTGCGAGAGAGATGAAGCAGGGACCCCCCACAACCTTTTCATAGATTCCATATCAGTTTAATTGTTTGACAGCACTACAGCACAATCATCAGTGTATTTTGGATTCATGTCAACTTGTGTTTTCAGATAACCACGAGAACTGTACTTCTGCTCTTTTTCCCCGCTACACCAAACCTCTTTACCAAAAATAGCCGATCTACAAGCTCTACAAGCTCACAACGCCTTGCAGTGAGGCGTTGTGAGCTTGTAGATCTGCTATTTTCGTCTAAAGTTCTCAGAATATGGACACTAGGCTTTAAGTGGTTAATACAAAAAAAGGAGAAAAAAGGTTTCCATCACCCAAAAATTTGGAGGACCCCCTAGGGGTCCCGGACCCCCTGTTGAAGACCCTTAATTGGTCTATGTGAATGTGGTATATAACATTATGTGTTGTGTAGGCTATAGAAGTGTGTCTTTGTAAACATTTGACACGTGTTTGGGATGCAAATCCACATCCCCCATGGGTGAGAGGGATCAGGCTGGTCTGAGCTCTCTCTCTCTCTCTCTCTCTCTCTCTCTCTCTCTCTCTCTCTCTCTCTCTCTCTCTCTCTGTAATTAAATCTACATTTCAACATGTGTTTACACATTGCCAGAGCAAAGTGTCTGTTGTCAAATGAAACACTGTCCAAATTAAAGGCAATGAAGAATTGTGTAAACAGAGCTGTGTGTCACACATTGCAACTTAGAAGAGCTATAGCTTTGCAAAACCATAGGAATTGCTATGCATTTGCTGCCAGAAATGTGCAAGAACACACACAACACACACACACACACACACACACACACACACACACACACACACACACACACACACACTAGGGTGTCCCTTGTGGAAAAAGATATCTGGCCATGCATCTTTACATGTTGGGCATAACTTGGAAATCCGTGGTGTAAGTATAGCTTATAGGCTATATTTCATTGAGTAATGTACTTAAGTGGTACATTTTCTGAGTATTTATTTTGTGTTGTTGTTGCTTGCAAGCTTCTAATTCATGACCTACCTTTCACTCTGCTAATTTAAAATAGAAATAAGGTAATTTTGACGCCACTGCATTTCTAGGAAAGGCACTCTTGGGAGTTGGACCGAAATGGCCAAATATATATTATGAATCAACCACTTATTAAGCCTCTCTTGTTGAGAGATTTCTGCTATTATCACAATTTTTGAAAAATTCTGAAAATGTTCATAATAATTTGTACTTTCTGAATACTTGAGTATCAGTATTTACTCAAGTTTATCGTCTCTGTTGGGGTTAAACCTCATACGTCCAAAACTGCTACTTTTCAGCATTCAAATTCAAAAGTAGCACAAACACATCAAAAGTAGCAGATCTACAAGCTCAAAACGTTTTGAGCTTGTAGATCTGCTACTCAGTTTTGATGTGTTCGTGTGACCAAGAATGGAGTTAAAACATGGAGATACGAGGTTTCTGCCCGACAATGGCGATATATGTGTACACGGCTGTTGGTAATCAGGCACAGAGGCGGCAGATTGGGGTCAGACTGTATATACAGTACAGTATATAATGTTCACATAACGCTTTAACACATATTGTCTTCATTCACTCTGACAAGTTGGAGGGGCTTTCTGCTCTGTGGCTGGCTGGGCTGGCAGCTGGCATACACACACACACACACATACATACACACACACACATGCATGCACGCACGCGCACACGCACGCATACATACTGTGTAGGCTGTCATGTCATGTGAATGCTGCAGGCTATACAAATGCTAGACAACACTACAAGCTCTCTCTCTCTCTCATCCACTCTCTCTGTGTCTCTCTCTCATGCATTCTCTCTCTCTCTCTCTCTCCCATTTACTCTCTCTGTGTTTTCCTTGCCTTCAAGCAGAGGTCACGGCAAACACACGTTTCTTATTTACTCACCTGTCGGTTTACATCAGGTTCTCAAACCTCGTCTTGTCAGGGACCATGACGTTGAACAGTATCAACCAGAAGAGAGCATTCAAGTGAAGGTGTTTTGTGCCGGTAGCTGCTAACTCTCTTGCGCTTTTTATTTAGGAAAAGATGGGTCTCGGTTTTCATTTTTGAAAACCCATCCATGTCTGGGGCTTTTATTGGAGCTGAGGCTTTTATCGTGAAAACAAATCATGTCAAGGCACAACCATTGTTTTACCTGGCACTTGCCTTGCACCCCTATAAAAAGAATCACACCTAGTGTGAAGTGAGCTGTGCTATTTGTGAGTTAATTTCATCAAGCGTCCCGCTATAGCCAATCACAGCACGCCATGTGAAGCCTGGCCAATGGGACCCTGGGCGTACAAGGAACTTTGAGCCGTTTGTGCCAAAATGAAGGTCATATTTAGGGCAGATTTTAGGGACCGGACATTTCATTGGGAACCGGACCAAGCCAGATGTTGGAGTTTAGCTCCTTCCAGGAGCACTGCTCAAAAATAAGAAATATGTTTACCATTCTTCCAAAATATTAAAAAAGAGCATATTTGCAAGCTTGTCACGAGCTTGCGGTTCTGCTATTTCTGCGGTGCAACACCATTGCACGAATAAGTATAAAGTAGGGCTCAAGTGGCACACACACACACACACACCCAAAGAGTCTGTGAATGCTTCTGCCAAAAGAAACCACACACACGCACGGTCGGGTGTGTGGCACACACACACACACACACGTGCGTGCGCACACACAGTTCTTGACGGCCCGTTGGCAAGGCACCGTCTCCCCTGCAGCACAGAAGACGTTGGCTGAGCGGCCTGACAAAGTGCACTTTGTTTGTTGGAGGCCACAGACATATCAGCTGGCGGGGACAGCTTCCCTCTGCGCTCTCTGTGTAGTCAGACCTACAACACACACATACAGAAACCTCCTATCTCCTTATTCTAACTTATGATGTTTCTTTTATTAAGACCTGAAAAATACTTTAACATGTCTTCTAAATCCTAATGGTTTTCTGTGGTGCTCAAAGTCAAGCACCCCTAGAATTATATGCATTTGACTGCGAACCCCCATCCCCAAATATTTTGTTCCAGGGACCTCCCCAGAAGTAAAAGATTTTGAGTTAAAGATGTTTGCTTTAAAAGTATACATATTCAAAGATTTGCAAAAATGTTCATGTTTTTTTCAAAGATAGCAGATCTACAAGCTCATAGCGCGGCACTCGGGTGCCGCGCTATGAGCTTGTATATCTGCCAAAGTATAAAAAATAATGGTTAAAGTGGTTATTGACACAGATATGTTTCCGATATTTTATGCTTCTTTCCCACTGGACGCGATAAAGATAACGATATGTCGGTGTTCACATCAATTATGACGACCTTATTGTTGTGGTGTGGACGCTGCCATCCACTTCAATTGAAAACAATATTTTTTATTGTTATCTTCATCTTTATAGTTATCGCGCCCAGTGGGAAAGGGCCTTTAATGGGATAAGGCCATACTTGATCATACTAACGCATCACACTAAAGTATAAAAAGTAGCAGGTATACAAGCTGTGTTTCGAGCTTGCAGATCTGCTACTTTTGCTCTTTATTTCTATTTGAATCATGAAAAGTAACTGTTTTGGACCGATGAGGTTTCCATCTGACAGGCGATAGGGAGGTTGTGTTGGCCTTATGCACTCTCACATCCTAGTTTTGTGTGTGGGCAACCTCCTAAACCGGAATAACTCAAACCCAGGGCAGGGCAGGTCATGTCGGAATCCTATTTATCCCATGAAGTCATATATAAGGTACATATTCCATGACATATTCGATAAATAGGATTCCAACACATTCACAAAATGCCCACGTTCTTTATTATTATGTTTTAACCCATTCAAATCAGTATCAGTAAAGCATCTGTCATATCAGATTGTAGCTGTATACTGTATATAGCAAGCAACATATGGTTTTTCTGAAAACTCTCTCAAAATGAGAAGATATACAAGCCCACGGCGCTTCACTTCGTGCCCTGCTGCGAGCGTGCACATCTGCTATTTTGGAAATTTTTTGAAAAATGTGGAACAATTTGGCATCTTTTAATATAAATCTTCTCTCTTTTGGGGGTCCCTGCTCCCTGCCACTAAACATTTTCAGATGGGGGTCCGCGGGCGGTCAAATACATACCATTTTGGGAGTCCTTGACACGGAATTAGATTTAGAAGGCATTTGTAGAATCGGCCTCAGGTCTCAATGGGTTAAGCTCTTTGCTTGTTTGGGACATTTGTTTCAAATGTTCCACTCTTGATAGCTGACAGCCGTCAGGCTGTACATATAGCCTAACATCTTTTGGTTGCATGTTAATAGATGTATGGTGCCGTTTGTAATCATTGTCAGGGACAGGCTGGCGATGAAGGCAGCGTGATCATTTGAACTCCGCTGTTTGAGCTTTCGGGTCAAGGACGGATCCTCACAGCTGTTGTGTGTCTCTCTCTCTCTCTCTCTCTCTCTCTCTCTCTCTCTCTCTCTCTCTCTCTCTCTCTCTCTCTCTCTCTCTCTGTGTGTGTGAGAGAGAAAGACAAGTTTTGTTCATCGAATGGCATAACCTTTTGTCTGTTTGACACATGGGCAGTGACAGTGAACTGCTGAATGCTTTTGACTTATTTTGTGTTAAGTTTTGTGATGCGACCACAGTAGAGGTCTTGCGTTTAGATTGTTGTCATAATTCCATGAATGAAACGCAGAACTGGTCTGTTGTTGTCATGCTGTGCAATTGGTGGAGAGGTATTTCTGTCAGCCAATGGCCAACACGCAGAAAGACTGAGACTGCTGCTGATAAACATTACCTGTTGTAACACCCTGGAAGTTAACATTTTCTAAATCTTTCAAACGTAGCAAAGATGTACACATTGTACAGCCAGCAGTGGTACTGTGCTTCTAGGATGTAAAGCCATAACAGTGTGATGAGTAATGAGTTTGCATGTGGTCAATTCTATAACACAAACGGATGCACGCACGCATGCACGCACGCACACACCCATACGGTGCCACATTCTTCCTGGGAAGCAGGCTACAAATACTAACTTCTCCAAAATGTAACCGTTTACATTTAAAATTCACTGTAAACACAGTGGTGTTGTTGCCACTGGGCGTGACCTGATAAAGATGATGTGCTGTGACAGCAGTGAGCCTCAGCACAGGGCTTAGCAGACTACACCCTGTTCAATGTTCACACACTCACTCAAACCATTAAGACACCTTAAGACAACCTGGAAGTATTTTATACTTTAGCTATTGAAAAATAGCAGATCTACAAGCTCACAGTGCGGCACCGAATGCGTTCCCGGGCATAATGGGTTCAACCTGCGTGGCCCTGGCGGCTTGTTACAGTATAAGCAAGGCTTGTTTCCAAAGTTGCTTGTTTGAGTTTGCTTCCTAATGTTGTTTATTTGAACGCGATGCGACACTTCGTGACTAGTGAGCTTCCCCGACCGGGTCATGGCTACAAAGACGGGACCCAATGCTTCCCTGCTTGGCATTCAGCATCAACGGTTGGATTGGGGGTCATGCTAGCGTCATGTCCAGGGGGTATACTTGTACATCATGCCGTCTCAATGCTACAGAAATGCATTTTCTGTTCAGTAAAGAGCTGGAGAGACGGGGGACACACCGCTTATTGACCAAACACTCTTAAGTCCACTGGACGTTTTTGTGTGATACTTTTAGACTAAGTGTATGACTGCACTCATGCTGTTTGCATTCTGTCTAATACAATATTTCAATCAATCTATCCATCCTTTACGTACAGTACATGAACCCTAGTGTCTATTCTGGGCGTGTCATAATAGGGTGAAAATAGTCAGTCTGCTACGTGCTCACAAGGCGGCACGAGGCCATTTTTAGCTAAGACAAGATTTGGTGTACAGGGGGGGGGAAAGGGACTAAGAATAGACCCCTGGGGGACCCCAGTCAACGACATCTACAAGCTATTGCAAAGATTAGTTGAGGCACTGAAAAAAGATTAACAAATATAAAATATATTGTTTTGTATCTGTCATGGACAGTATGGCAAATCTGACAAATGACAAGCTTTAGGCGCACTCGTCCTGCAATGTGGCATGGGCATATGCCTGCCAGTCTACCCCTTAAATGTGCAAATATTCACGTTATTAACACACTCTCCTTAGAAATAACCTGCTAAATGCGGCGGGCAAAACTTCACACGTTCTAAATTTGGTTCGCTCGTGTTTCCCACGGTTAACTGTAAAGACTGTTTGTGACGGCATCAGAGAAGTGGGAAATGTTTGACCGCAAAACGCCCACTGGTCCCACGGCGAGCTACCCCGCCCCCACGGCTGACTGCACCGTCAGCGAACCCCCACCCTCCATAAGCTGCCTGGCATCTGTGGTTAAAGGCTTGCTTCACACCTCAGGCTGCTGCGCTGCCAGCTCTCTTGCACAATGCAAGCATCCATCTGCCGTGGCCCTTCAATGTGGGGTTGCCAACCGTCCCTCGAAATAAGGAATTGAAAAAGACGCATCCCCTTATTGAACTGATAAAGGGACACATTCTGTTCCTTATTTTGGGGAACCAATCAATTCATCTTACAAGTTCAATCAGCTCATATACAGTAGCGATACAGTAAGCCGGTAATGAATAACTTAAACTTAGACTTAATGAACTGTCACCTGAGTTGTCTCTGTAATTGGAAGTTGTGAGCTTGTATATCGGCTGTTTCAGAATGATATTAAAATGATAGATAGATACCTATTTCCTCCCGGGATGGAAATTCTATATTTTCAGCCCAACCCAGCTGATTCGCTGCCCACAAGGAGCATGTGAGCAATTATGGGTTAAGAGTCTTGCTCAGGGGGACACATCGACATTGCTACCCTGGCCTGCTCCCATGACAAAGGGACTTTCTTTATAGGTTTTTCTGTCTGAAAGCAACAATTGTTTCTAAATATTGCAGTACCGATGACTTTAACAATGGTTGCAGGCTAGGACAATATTATTTTCTTCTAATCTCAGTGAACTTGACTTTTGGCTCTGTACTTGGTCTGCTCTTTTTTGCCTCAACACCAAACCTCTTGAGAGCGCATTGATTGGTTCCATTTGTACACTCAAAGCTATGTGCGACCTTGAATGAAAAAGAAGGGGAAAAAAAGTTACACTAAATGAAGCCAAGCCTTTATTAGAATTATGTAATTGGTAAGAGCTATGAATTTCTTTGAAAGCTTTGATCTGCTTTGAAAAGCCATATGGTTCAGATGATTGCTGATACCAGGTCAGATTATGTAAATTCCCTGCTGCGATAAAACCACAGAGAGCCTCAAATTAGCAGCCGACACTCATTTCCCTCTTCCTTTGCATCGTTGTGGGTGGGAAACGTCTCGGGTGGGTTGTTCACCTGATGTTCTAGTTCAGTGGTTCTCAACCTGTGGGTCGGGACCCCCAGGGGGGTCCCCACATTATTTTGGGGGGTCCTCAGATGATTAACTTAATGTGCAACATTGTTTTCTCACTCAACAGTAAACAAACCACCATAAAGTTTAAGTGTATAGAGGGTATCTGCACATTTCTAAAGTGACAATTTAAGCACTTTTTAATACTTCTAAAATGACAAATTAAACATCAATTTGTCAAGTATTGGTGGCAGAAATTGTGAAAATAGTTGCGAGGCGTTGTGAGCATGTAGATCTGCTATTTTCACAATAGTACCGTGTTATACAGAATGTAATGCCTCAACTCTTAGTGCTTGGGTGGGGGGGGTCCCCAGTTAAAATATGGTTATTTTGGGGGTCACAGCCTGAAAAGGTTGAGAACCACTGTTCTAGTTAACAGGGTGGATTAAGGCCTGATTTACACTGCAGCCAAAATCCAGTTTTTGAATCAGATTTGTGTCACATCCAGATGGGAATCTGATTGGTTTAAATGGTCATATGAAACCAATCAGATTCCAATCTGGATGTGACACAGATCTGATTCAGGCTAGTTTTGGCTGCAGTGTAAATCAGGCCTTAATGACTCTCACCACTGTAAAGTCTTCCGTGTAACGAATAAAAGTCTGAAAGTGTACGAATGCTACAAATGGAGACACATGGACTCGTAACTTTGAGAAGGAACCAAATGGATCAGAGTTAAATTAGCACAAGAGGATTTAACATGTGTGCACACCTGTTATTTTTTACTTCCTCAATTCCCTTGGGGTGGGTGGGGGAGGGGGTGGTCTGTTTCTTGTGAGCACATCATTACTAGCAGCTCTGACAGCGTGTGTGTGTGTGTGTGTGTGTGTGTGTGTGTGTGTGTGTGTGTGTGTGTGTGTGTGTGTGTGTGTGTGTGTGTGTGTGTGTGTGTGTGTGTGTGTGTGTGTGTGTGTGTGTGTGTGTGTGTGTGTGTGTGTGTGTGTGTGTGCGCGTGTGCGTGTGTGCACATGTGTGTTTGTGCCTTTGTAGGAGAGAGAGAGAGGGAGGGCAACACCTCAGCTTATCATTATTATGTAAGCATTCTACACTTTGGAATGTTGAGTTGTGTGTATGTGCGTGCGTTCACGTGTGTGTGTGTGTGTCACACTCCTACCTCTAGACTTGTTTGTCCAGATGTAGCTGGAATCATGCCTGGTCCTGCCCACACGCGCGCACACACACACACACACACACACACACACACACACACACACACACACACACACACACACACACACACACACACACACACACACACACACACACACACACAGGGCTGTCACGATTATGAAAGTTTACATAACGATTAATTTTCTCTCAAATAATTGCGATTAACGATTTAATTGTGTTTTTGTCGTTGATAATTACATTTCTGTTTAGCTTATAGGCTTTGAAGTTACACATGGTAGATATGACACATAACGACGCATTGTGAGCTTGTAGATCTGCTATTTCCACTATTTTTGACATGGAAACGATTATGACGATTATGAAAAATAATCACGATTATGTCAAATAATCACGATTAGACGATTATGTAATAATCGTGACAGCCCTACACACACACACACACACACACACACACACACACACACACACACACACACACACACACACATATGCACGCGCACACCACAGCAGCAGTCAATCGTGTCCATTCACGCTGTCACAGACGTCATCGGTGTAATCTTTACTGTATCTCACATACCTACTACTAGTGTACTACTGTGTACACACTTAATACCTAACGGCACTTTATAACCTCTGCATGCCACAGTTAACCAAGTACAGTATGGAAATATATCACTGTCTGTCTGTGACCAAGTCTGGGCTGGTTTGGGCCCAAAACATGAACAAGCAAAATGGACTTGAGCCAATGGCCTGGAATCACAGGCTTGCTCATCAGGGATTAACCAAAATGGTTTGAACTGCCCACACACAGGACTGTGACTTCATTTATTGACATATTTGAAATGCAGACGCACACATGACGCTACTGCGCATGCTAATGAGCCCCTGATGATGATGTCATCAAGCCAGAAAGCAGGATGTCCCTATAGGGTCATATGGCTGCTGCTGGCTGAGCAACTTTCATTGAAATAAACGTCCGGGGATTTCCAGTCCCTCTTCTATGGTATAAATACAGCTCTATGATCAATAGCTGTTATCAGAGTGCCCGGAGCTCAGTCTGTGACATTAGTCATGTGTTACGTCAATACTGTGACGTCAGAAGCGAGACAGATAAGAAGGCACGGTGGCACTGTCGGTAACGCTGTCGCCTCACAGCTAGAAGGTCCTGGGTTTGATTCCCGCTCTGGGTGCTTCGGGCGTGCTCTCTCCTCTGCGTCATCAGTCTCCATACTCTTAACTCATACAGTGCCCCGGGCCACAAGTGGCCGCTAGAGTGCCAGAAATATCTCTATAGGCATTCGCTCTAGCTTCCGTCGACACTGCCCCAAGTGCCTTTGGGATTTCACTCCAGCCACTGTTATGTATGACGAGAGGAGGAAGTTAGCTTAAACTTAGCCATTCACTGCTAGCCCCTTTAGAAGCCCGATCTAAAGCTATTTCAGTCGCAAAAAAACGTTCTCTTTGGTCTGGGAACACAATTCAGAGAAAATCCTCTCTAAAGATGTGACTTATTATTGGAGTGGGCGGCGCGATGCGGCCGTTTGCGGGAATACGGCCCGTGGATGGCCGAGCGTCGGCCCCGGGCATGGATGGAAATTTAGACCAGGGCTTCGTTGAGGCCTCTGATTAAATCATTCATTTTATTAAATATCCCGGACTAGTTCGGGATAGGCACCCTGGAATACGTTGCGCCGCCGACAGTATAGATTGAGGTTTTTTTTGGGGGGCTCTAAACTTTATTTTAAACCATTTTCAATGGAATAAATCGTCGGACCATCTAGCGTCTCTCGTTGGTAAGCGCTGGACGAGCCAGGACCACCCACGTTGTCCCAAGCAGCTCAGGGTAAGTAAAATAGCAAATAAAATATTGTATTGGATTGAAAATATCCCAAACTTGTTCGGGATAGGCACAAATAGGGTTAAGGTGGGGTTGGCGAAAGGGCCTTTCTGCATGGGCGCCTGATGGAGGGGAAAGGAACCGGTTGGAATAACGTGTTCCTTCCACCCGCTATGTCCAGCCGGGGAAACTCCCCCCTGTCAGGTGAAAAGAAGCGGCTTGGACTCCTCATGCAGAGTAGGAAGCATGAGGTCAGTCCATTGCACTCCCCAGATTGGCAGAGGGAGTGTAGCGCCCAGGATTACAACAGACAATTGACACTGAGTTACAAAAATCGTGGGATAAAATTTCGGGGGAAAAAAGAAGCGAGACAGACTGATGATGGTTCTTGGTTTACCTAAGAACCTAGATTACTGTTTCTATACATTCGATGCATTACCTCATCTTTACCTTGCTTACTGTAAATCGCCCTGGATTAAGAGTGTCTGCTAAAAACCTAAATTGTAAAGTGTACTCAGCGATGTGTGCATTTATTAATGGAAGACACAGTGCTGCTGTAGGAGGTATAGGGCAGGGCGTCTACTGTATATCCCACATGCTTAACCATTTAAAGGCATAGTATGTAACTTTGCTCTGTATACATAACAAAAAAGATAGGCTACATCATTTCTTTCACCCGTATTCTCCCATAATACCAGCAACAGTCATCAGCCACTGCACTGTAGTGTGGTGGTGTTAACCTGCAGAAAGACAATGCCCTCTCACTGTATTGTAGTGTCTACCTAAACAAACAGTGAACTAACCCTAACCCAGAATATAGTGAGAAGACTAGAGTGAGAATATGTTTCTGCTATCTATCTGAAATGATAGATTTTCTTTTTATGGGGGCCATATTTGAAAATATAGAAATACCTTAGCCAACTACCTGTCATACTGTACCTTTGGACCATAACAAAGTCACATACAAATGCAACATTATTTCACATAGTGATTGAGCCAACACAAGGAACAAACAGATAGGAATCCTTACACATTCCACTGAGAAGTATATAGCCTATTATCTGCCCAGGTTAATTTCAGACCAATATGCTGCCTGGTGGGGCCATAAATAACACATTTTAGGAAGGAAGCCGTGCGTTTGGCCATATAAGATCTTCCCACAGGCCAGGCCACGCCTGGACATGCCTGCATGCCTAACCCATACTGTATACAGTACGCCCCCACCAGTGTTGATTTCGTCGACTACAACTATGACGAAAAATGTTTGTCGACTGCCTTTTTTCACTGACGGAAACGAAATAAAAACTAAATAAAAACTAAATAAAAAACTAAGCTGTGATGAAACTAAAACTAAGACTAAATATATTGACAATTTTGTCAACAAAATAAAAACTAGACTAAAACGGAGAAGGGACTAGTGGAGAAGGGAGTCATTTTATGTTTGGTTGCTCTCAGGTGTTGCGTGCTGAAAATAGCCGATCTACAAGCTCACAACGCGTCGCGCTGTGACGCGTTGTGAGCGTGTAGATCGGCTATTTTCAGCGACTATTTTCAGCACGCAACCAAGTGCATTACAATGCCATCAAGGCCTGTCAAAATACATTTCAGTTGACTAAATCAACTGTAGATTTAGTCGACTAAAATTAGACTAGAACTAAAGATTTTCAGGTGACTAAATTATGACTAAAACGAAATGACATTTCATTCAAAAGACTAAAACTAAATCAAAATTTGCTGTCAAAAACAACACTGCCCCCCCCCCCCCCCCCCCCCCCACCCTATAAGCACTGTCATCTTCCACCTGTAGTAGCTCCCTGCTCCCACCACCCCCAGGACGTTTCCTCGAAGGTTAACAGCAAGTGTTTTACTGCATGTCTGTTTGCTGCTGGTATGTCCTGTTTTTAGGGGGGTTTTGACTGTGACTCCATCTCTCTCTCCCTCTCCCTCCCCCCTCTCTCTCTCTCTATCGTTTGGTCTCTCCACTGCAGTGCTGAAAGAGAAATTACCTCTGTGCTGTGGAGTGGGGAGAGAGAGACAGAGAGAGAGAGAGAGAGAGAGAGAGAGAGAGAGAGAGAGAGAGACAGACACACACACAGAGAGACAGAGAGAGAGCAGAACAGAACAGCTAGAGAGGGCTGTTGTGTTGTGTTGTATTGTATGGAGGTATCAGTAAACAGTGCAGATAGGATGGGAGCAGATTGCCCCTGGCTCTGGGATGCAGATCTAATGTTGGCACCGACCCAGAAGAGGTGACTCTCCTCCTCCTCTTCCTCCTGGAGGGTGTCGTCGGGAACGTTTCTGACGGGTACCTCCTTCACGCAGCTCTCGCCTCTCGCCGTGAAGGACTGCCGAGGGGGGGTCTGGACTGGAGAGTGTGAAGTGAATTGCGAGTTCTCAGGTAGGCGCTGCGGTTGGAAATGATGACGACGACACTGATGCTGCATGTTGTCGCTGATGTCGGGTTGAAAACCTTGTATCTCCGTATTATGAACTTTTTTATGAGCTGTTTTCGCTATTTTATAATGTTATAGAAACATCGTCCGTCTGAAAGCAACTATATTGTTTCTGAATATTGCATTACCGATGCCTTTAATAATGTTTGCACGCAAACGCGATATCATTTCTTCAGGGTTGGGGTGGGGGGTGGGCGTGTGTTGCGCTGCACAATTTTGGGAGTAAACTGATTTTTGCTATAAAGGAAAATAATTGGGTCTCACTTGTTTACATCTCTGTTCTATGGAAGCCCATTTATGCCTTTGAATTAAATTATAACAATTGCGTCCGGGGGAGGTTGGGGGCCAACGTGATTGTTACCTTGACCTTTGATCTTTTGGTGTGGCATCATGGCTCGGGATCCATTGTTTCCCAATGTTATTCACTTTTTTTACTTGACCTTTTCAACCCCACAATTAAATCATCTCATCTGGCTGATCATGCACAACAAGTTACGTGAAAATCCGCCCATCCATTCTCGCGTTATCTTGATAACAAACAGATTAGACAGCCCCTGTAGGATACCATGCCCCGCTTTGCCGCAGACGGCGTAATTAAATCGATATTTACTTGCAATTGCGAGTATGTCTTCTTGTGATTGGAATGCATCGCAATGCGACATGGTGTGAGCTTGTAGATTTGCCATCTGCGCACACCTATTTACATTTTCTGCACGGACTTGGTGCGCGTAAGGCCCGCCCCCACTCGACCATGATTGGAGGAAGGCGCCGCTCTATCCTAATTGGAGGAAAACAGTTTTGGTGGATGAGCTCCACCAAAACTGTAACTGCTTTTTCCTCCTCACAGGAGATTAAGGCTGAAGTCCAAATATGGACCAAACACTCGGAAACACTAGGAAATGGTACTTTCAGAACATACACCCATTTTGTTATTAGATGAATTAAATGAAATCACTTAGCCTGCCTTTAAACGTTGAGGGCACTTTCCCAAGAGCCAAACTGTAGTTGCTATTAATCATTTCTGCATGGACTTAGCACCAAGGGCTGATGGGTAATGTTGTGAAAGCAGTCACCTGGACAAGGTGACTCAGCCGGGGCGTTCCAGGACATACATAGTAGGTCGAGATTGAGAGAGAGAGGGAGAGGTGCTGGTAGGTGACTACTAGTGTTGCCATTTATAGCTGAATGGGTAGGGAGCCCGCCTGGGGAACCAGAACCCCTGGTTGTCCCTGGTTCGATTCCAGGCCAGGGTAGCAATGCGATGTGTGTCCCTGAGCAAGACTCTTAATTGCTCACGCGCTCCTTGTGGACAGCGAATCAACTGGGTTGGGCTGAAAATGCAGAATTTCCCCCTCAGGAGGATGTAGGTAACTATTAGACAAACAAACAAACACAAAAGAAAACGCTAACCCAAAAGTACCAATATTTCAAGCAAAACTAGCCCAAAGTTGCTTATCGTCTCTGTCCGGTGGAAACCTTGCATGTCCAAATCTGTTACTTGTGTCAGTGTTCAAAATCAAAAGCAGCAAAAGTAGCAGATCTACAAGCTCGAAACTTCTCTGTCTGTCTCCCACACCAGAATAGAGCAGAGTAAACAGGGCCGAGTGCCTCCACCTTGTCGCCTCGTTCCCCGGTGCAAAGTACTGCTGATGCAGCACACGCACGCACGTACGTGCACACACGCTCACAGCACACATACACACACAGGCGTGCACGCATGCATGCACGCGTATACTGCGGGGGTTTCTTTGCGCGATGGGACGCGACTGGATAATGTTGCCCGGAGGGAGGAAGCTTGTCTCACTCTCTGCTGGCTAATAGACACTGCAGGGAGAATGCACGCACGCACGCACGCACACACACACACACACACACACACACACACACACACACACACACACACACACACACAGCTTAACGTTTTCCATCTTTGTCTGAGGAATATCTACTTGTTTGTAAATGTTTGTCTCTGCCACCGTTGCCCCGATCCATTGCCAAACTTTGCACACACACTCCTTGGCTGCCAAGCCACAACCTCCACCCCTCATTTCTCACATGGCCCTCTTCTAGCGCCAACAGGAGGCCGATTCTTGCAAAACACATGTTTGGACACTGCTCCTACAGATTTTGCCTTAAGATCACGCAAATCGGTACACAGTATCTCTAAAGTCATATGTCATCAACATGGATCTGTCCCATTTCCCATATTCTCTCCTGATTGCCTACCATTGCCTTCTAAAGTTTGTGTATGCGACATGACTGTCGCTTACCTCCCGATTAGGGAGTGTTTATACAGTTTTTTTTATTTTTTATTTGTCTATTCTGTTACATTAGCCCAAAATAGCGTTGTGAATTGGTTATCGGCTATTTCCAGCAAAGAGCTTTGGTGTACAGGGGGAAAAAAACAGACCGAGTACCGAACCAAAGGTCAAGTTAACAAAGTATTGAGGGATTAAATCTGAAACACACATGAATCCAATGTGTAGAGGGGGTCCCTGCTTCATCTCTCTCTCAGCTAAGGGGTCCTTGGCCTGGAACACGTTGAAGACCCCTGCTCCAGTCAACTTTAATATGGATATCTGACATGAGGCTTATTGACATAGAAAGGGGGCTTACAGCGTGACACGCTGTAAAGCTTGTAGACAGCATATTACCAGTGCATGACAAGCTTTCATACAGAAGACATGCTGACCTCATTGGAATCCAAATGTCAACTGAGAACTTTAATCCAAAAGCCTTGATGAAACACCTTTTTATGTGACCTTTGCCCGTGAATGTGTGGTTGAAACACTGTTAGACCTAGAGATGCTCCGATTGTGATTTTTGGGGCCGATACGATCAACTGGAATCCGTATCTGCCGATACCGATATTCCCGATCACAGCGTCAAATCCATAAAAGCCAATAAAGGCAAAGCCGATAGCGATCAAAGCCGATAGAGGCATTATCGGCCGATCGCGATCACTCACCGATCAATCGGCACATCTCTAGTTAGACCAGTGGTTCTCAAAGTGGGGTCCGAGGCAGGGGTTCCAGGTGGTCCCCAGGAAAAGCATTTAATAGCATGCATCACAGTTAGTGTATGCATTTAGATGTTGACGATTCAAGAATAGCAGATGTACAACCTGTGGGTTCAAATTGGGGTCCGCAGGCCGAATACATGTCAATTTGAGATGTCCTTGACGTGAAAATGTTTCAGAAACAATGGCTTAAGCGTCATTTCCGCCAGGGAACGATAAATATAACTTTAACAATGTGTCGCTGTTCACATCAATTATGTCGGCGTTATCGTTGTGGTGTGGACGCTACAGTGCACGATTTTTAAAACGATATCTTTATCGTGTCCAGTGGGAACGACGCCTTAGACAGTGTGTGTGTGTGTGTGTGTGTGAGGCATGAGAAACACCTGTAAATAACTTGCGTCACGGCACCCACTTTGAGGAACCCTGGGGTAGACAGTGTGAAGGTGTGTGTGTGAGGCATGGTGTGTCGCAACACAGAGGACGACAGAACATCAGCTCATACAGTATGAGGGATGGACGCGGCTGCTGGGTCACTGAGTCCTTGATGCTTCTCGCATCCACACACACACACACACACACACACACACACACACAACACAAACATACCATTGTATACTGTATCGTCACTGCCAGACACGGTGACACCTCTTATCTCCTCCATCATTCTAACGTTTTGTGTTTTTTCCGTTAAATTAATGCGACTGCTTTATCGTACTCACATCGTCACACAGTGTGAGAGAGACATGTGACATTTCGTCGCTGTCGGGTGGAAACCTTGTATGTCTGTCCAAAACCTTCCTTTTTTAGTTTTATTTATCTAAAATGGTGAAAATCGCGTGGCGTTGTGTTGTGTGCTTGTATCACTGCTTTTGTGCAACACTTTTGTATGATGAAGTTGGGCCTTCATTTACGAAAAAGCACTTGGAGATACGAGGTTTCTCGTAACTCGACATTGACGATTTGCAACAAGCTTGCACGCACGCTCGTGAGCACACACACACACACACACACACACACACACACACACACACACACACACACACACACACACACACACACACACACACACACACAGATGTATGGTACGGGGGGGCTGTGCAGTCAGATGAGAAATAGCAGTGTTGTGTCTGCATCCGTAATCACACCATCTCCTCTCCTCTCCTCTCCTCTCCTCATTTCTTTCTTTCCTCCTTTCTTTCTTTCTTTCTTTCTTTCTTTCTTTCTTTCTTTCTTTCTTTCTTTCTTTCTCACTGTACATGCATCTTCCTTTACCTTATGTTTTATGATGGATGTGATCCTCCATCGCCGACATTACAATGCATCATACTGAGAGGTGGACATAACACACGCACGCACGCACGCACGCACGCACACACACACACACACACACACACACACACACACACACACACACACACACACACACACACACAGTGAAAGGGGACCACCACCCTCTTCCCATTTCCCCGGCCGTTGCACAATAGGAAGCGGTGTGTTTATCTCCAATGGCAGCTGCATATTAATAAGAGTTGAACAAACAAGGTGTGGGTCTGGCGCTGCAAAGACCTACGTGATGCAAACCTGCTCCACACAGAAGCTACACTGAAGAATCCTGGAATCGGCGAAATATTTCAATAACTGACTACAATAGCTACTCTCTTCTAGAGTCTAGACTAGAGCAAGGGTTCCCAAACTTTTCAGGCCGTGACGGCCCCGAAATAATCACATTTGAACGGACACTTGGAATTTTAGGATACGAGGCATTACGTTAAGTTTGACTCGGTTCCGCAGGTAGATATTGTGAGAATAGCCGAACTATGCCTCGCAATGTGAGGAATTTGGCCAATGTTTGACCATTTTTATAGTACAGTTTGTTGGTTACTTTTGATGTAGTAATGGTCTTATTATTCCACATTTTAGAGTTATTAAAAAGGTCTTAAAGGTAATTGATTGATTGATTGATTGATTGATTGAAGACTATTAGAAGTTTGCATAGGAAAATGTACAGTTTCATGACAGTACAGTTCACTGGTACCAGGTCAACTAAAAGGATACCTCAAAAAAGCTTTAGGTCTTGTTTCAATTGGGGTCCTTTTTTAAACTCGTTTAACATAAATGACAGACAAATAAAACAGTACTTTGCTGAAAATATATTTAAAAAAAAAACAGTTGTAAAACACAATGCAAAACAAATGGTATTTACAGTAGAATGGTCATGGGTAGGTAGTCACTAGGTAAGGATAGGCTTTGCTTTCTTTTACCAGTTTCGAGTAGCAGCTGGTGGCTTTTCAGTGTTGTTTTAAAGGAAGGTATGGATTTACACTCCTTCAAGGCCTTTGGTAGGACGTTCCTACAAAGTCCTTAAATTGCCACATTAGAAATGTGCAGATACCCTGTATGTACACACTATCTCACTCACAGCACTACTCTGTCTGAGCTCTTTGCTCCGCCTCCTCTTGTGAACAGCTGTCTCAGGCTTGTAGTAAGGATGACAAGTAGCTTACACACAGAGCCTCCACAAACAGTCCATTCATATAGGAGGCATACGGGTCAAAAAGTCAGCTAACCTTTAGGACTTATTTATCTAAAACTATGTATCATAGACCAGTGATTTTCAACCCTTTTCAGGTCAAGATCCATTATGGGTATTTGAGCCACGGACCACCATTTGATGAGATTTAGCCTCTCAACCCAAAACTTGTTATCGTTGGATAGGACTTTGTCCACAATTCCATGCTGTATTGATGTGGTGCAATAGCAGACATAACAGGCATACGTTGATTAAAATAACAATTTTTGTAAATGAAGGGTCCATTTGTTTACCAACTCTCCATCATTTAGCTGGGGACCACCTGGAACCGCCTCAAGGACCACTGGTGGTCCCCAGACCACTGGTTGAGAACCGCTGCTATAGACCAAGAGGTTCTGTTCTCAAACAAGAGTGTTTGCAGATGGAACCCTAAAGCAGTGGCTCTCATAGTGGGGGCAGGGGTCCTTTGGGGGGGGGAGTTCCAGGGGGGTCCCCAGCGAAACTGATACATTGGCTATTCAAAAATAGCAGGTCTACACGCTCACAGCGTGTCACTTTGTGCCGTGCTGCAAGCTTGTACAAAAGTGTCTTTGAAAACATATCAAAAATGTTAAACGTGAATCTTGTCCTCTGGGGGGTCCCTGGCACAAAACATTTTCAGATGGGGGGGGGGGTCCTCTGCCAAATTCATATCAATGTGGGGGTCCATTTGGTATCTTTGTTGTACAACAATGTCACACACTGATAATAGCAGATCTACAACGTGTCCACACCACACTGTTAGCTTTTAGCTTTTTTTGGTGGGGGTGGGGGCGCAATAAATCAAGCAGTAGCTACTCTTTGAGGTAATGTGACTTTTCAACTGCTGCAATTCTTCCCTGCTCTCGACTTGATGTGATTGATTGATTGATTGATTGAACACTTTATTAGCATGTTTATTAACAGGACAGCAGTAGAGTAAAACAACATCTGTTAAAAAGAATGGCACGAGAAGCCCCAAGGGGCTTGTCTCCATAGACCATATGCACCGGGCAGCCATGAAAAACCGGGGTGGCATTTCATTAACTTAATGGCAAGATGACCACTGTGTGAATATGGTCTATGGCACTCAGTTCATCACTATTCTGTCACTGATTGACCAGTAGTACAGTCAGAGGTTATTTTAAAAGGATAACACAAAATCCCCAGGGGGCTATTGTTTTCCATTGTGGTCCATTCATTGCACTCAATTCATCATTAATACATACTGTATAATACAAGACGATATAATAACATACACTTTGGAATAATGCAATGTGATGTGATGTGATGTGATGTGATGCGGGAGTGTGCCCTAGCCAACACTAACTCGGTACTCCTGGATCGCTGCCCTTCACACTCTCCTATCTAACATCAGGGTCTTGAGCTAAGCTGTCGCGCCGCAGCGCAGCTGCATAGGAGGTGCAGCTTCTTGCCTTTCCTGGCTTTGCCCTGGGTTGGCTCTCATAGTGTCAGTTTGCTTTGCCTCTACTGATCTCAGGTGTTCAAGGAGTCAAACTATGCTCACTTGTAGCCATTCTGTTCGTTTTGAGTTTGGGTTCGGAGTCGAGAACCTTGATTTTGGCAGTTCAATCCACATTTTGGTGGCTGCATAGTGGAATGCATTTCCCTCATCTTTAACCAATTTTGGGCATCATTCACTCATCATCATGTGTTGAATGTTTCCGTGCAAGTGAACTATAGTTTTAAAAGCAGCAGTAGCATTATTTTGCTTTGTGCCTTCATATCTACTGTCTGCATCCACCCTCCTGTCATACTTTGTCATATAATTCATTAAAACACATTCATTTTTATTTTATTTTTAAACCATGAACCCTTCACCACTTAAACATCACTAGTTATTCCTGAGTGCAGGGAGTCTGAGTGTGCGTGCGTGTGTGTGTGTGTGTGTGTGTGGGTGTGTGTGTGTCTGTGTCTGCGTGTTTGTGTGTGTGTGGTTTCTGCAAAAATGTTTCTAGAAAATGCTGTTCACATCAGTGGACTTAATGGACTAGAGATCATTATGTCACCGGAGATCGTTTGTGTGTGTGTGTGTGTGAGTGTGTGTGTGAGTGTGAGTGTGAGTGTGAGTGTGAGTGTGAGTGTGAGTGTGTGCGTGTGCAAGTGTGCGCGTGTGAGTGTGTGCGTGCACGCATAGGTTTTCAGTCTGAATGCAGTGGTAATATTAGACACGAAAGAAAGCTTCCCGGGGAATGATGCCATTAGGACTCTGAGTGTGTGTGTGTGTGTGTGTGTGTGTGTGTGTGTGTCTCCATCGCAGGAACTGTTTACTGACATCCGCAAGACACCCAGGGAATTCACTCTCACTCTCTCTCTCTTTCTCTCTCTTTCTCTCTCTCTCCCTCCCTCTCTCTCTCTCTCCCTCTCTCCTCACCAGTCTCATTGAATAAGCTGGTGCTTGGCCAAGGCTGGTCTATTGGTAAATATGCCGCACTATTATACGCGACTGCACAATGACATGCTTAGATAAGAAGAAGAAGAAGAGAGGGAGGGAGGGAGGGAGAGAGAGAGAGAGCGGGGGAGATAGAGGTCAGTGAATGAATGAGTAAATACTATGGGAGCAAAGCTGTTTTGGTCCAGCAGTTGGAATAAAGGCCGGATTGTTTGGGCGATGCCAAAGTAAGGCCCCTTTCAGTTCCTAGACAGAGAGAGCCCTCCCTGGTGTGTTTGGCTGAGTTTCTTCTTCAGTGTCCATTGAACTCTGAGAGAGAGTCGTACCAAATGGAACCAAATGGACCCGTACTCTCTCAGAGAGACCCATAAGGGTCCGTTTGGTTTCCTAAATCAGTGGTTCTCAACCTGTGGGTCAGGACCCCCAGGGGGCTCCCCACATTATTATTTTTTTGGGGGGGGGGGGGGGTCCCCAGATGATTAACTTAATGTGCAACATTGTTTTCCCACTCAACAGTAAACAAACCAACATAAAGTTTAAGTGTATCAAGGACTCCAAGTTTGATATGATTTTGTCTACAGTCTACAAATGAAACCAAACCTTTTTTGGGTCAGTTTGGTGCCATGCACACGCATGCACTCTGTCAAATAATAACGACGTCAACTGATATATGCCTGCCTCTTAGATGCAGTGGAGTAGAAGCATAAAGTATGAAAATTTAAAAAATGCTCGAGTGATGTAAATAGTGCCTCAACATTTTAAGTGTGGTCGTGGACTCTTCTCGAGTGGTTTGGAGAGTTTCGACAGGTGGACGGTTGAGATGAAAGTGGTAGAGAGATGAAAGGAAGTGATATGACAGAGAGAGAGGGAGAGAGAGGGAGACAGAGACAGAGAGAGAGAGAGAGAGAGAGAGAGAGAGAGAGAGAGAGAGAGAGAGAGAGAGATAACCTTTTTCAGAGAGGAAATGGAGGAATTTGGCACCGTGGGGAGCCGCGCCATGCTGTGGTGAATGCTGACAAGAAAATGTTTTTTTCCCCTCTTCTAAACCCCCTGTGAACAGTAGAGAGAGACAGAGGGAGAAACAGACAGACAGAAGGACAGACAGCGACAAGAGAGACAGATAGAGAGACAGAAAGTGAGACAGAGAGACAGACAATGGACTGAGAGAGAGAGAGAGAGACACAGAGACAGAATGAGAGAGCAAGAGACAGAGAGAGTGAGAAAGAGGCAATGCATTACTTGAGAAAGCCAAATGTTCAAGGTTGGCTGCAAAATATGTAGCAGTCACAGAATGAGGGACAATGGATGAAGACAAAAGTGTTGAATAATATGAGTAATAATATGAATATGACTAATATGAATAATGTGATTTTGCTTGTGTTTTTCCTTTTCTGTATTATTATTTTTTTTTCTGATTATGAACATGTATTATACTATGCGTGTGACATCATCATAAGTTATGCGGGAACGCCTACTGAGTGGCAAAAACTACTTTCAGGCCTTTACAGCCCATACATCCAAACAGAAAAGTCCTATCTGATTCCATTAAACAATGTTAAACTCACTTTGCCACTAACTTTGACACTCGATTTGCTGTAATGCTTTGGCAATATAAGAATGCTTGTCATGCAAAATAAAGCATATTTGAATTTGAGAGATACAAAGACAGACAGACAGACAGACAGACAGACAGACAGACAGACAGACAGACAGACAGATAGGGCTGTCACGATATGACATTTTACATGACGATTAATTGTCACTCAAATAATTGGCGATTAACGATCTAATTGTGTTTTTGTCGTTGATAATTACATTTCTGTTTGGCTTTTAGGCTTTGAAGTTGTACATGGTAGATATGACACATAACCTAAATATACAAAGAAATTACTGACATATTTGACAACTTACTACTTAAAAAAAACGTTGATAGTGGAAATAGCCGATCTACAAGCTCACAACGCGTCGCGATGCGACGCGTTGTGAGCTTGTAGATCTGCTATTTCCACTATTTCGGACATTTTCCAACATTCACGATTATGACGATTATGACGATTATGACAAAATAATTGCGATAATGTCAAATAATCACGATTTGACGATTATGTAATAATTGTGACAGCCCGACAGACAGACAGACAGACAGTGAGAGAGACAGACAGACAGTGAGAGAGACAGAGAGACAGTGAGAGAGACAGACAGACAGTGAGAGAGACAGAGAGAGAAGTGGGGAAAGAACAGAAAAGGGGAAGAGAAGAGAATGTCAGGCAAGGAAAAAATGAAAGTAGCAGAGAAGATGAGAGGCAAGCACAGCAGATGGGGAAATGAAAAGGGGAAAAAATGCTCTGTCGGTTCCCACAAATATAATCTAACCACATTAAAGTTCTTTCCACACTGGGTGTGACGAATAAAAGAATACGGAATGTACTGCCGAATATTTTACATGATTCTCATTCACACAGGTCGATGCCTTTATTCTCAGTGAAAATCTACCCGGTTTCCGAATACGAGTTATCTTGCCGCATTGTCTTTCTGTTCCGCATGGATGTAGTCATGACCCAAACAGTTCCACAAAATGTATTTTTCTGTGAACTCATTCAGTTTAAGGACCTGTATTTTGATAGTGCGTCCCAATTTTGGGCGAGTTTTCAATGCCTTCAAAGAAAATAACATCTAAAATAGTGGAAATATTTTCACTATTTGTGGTACAACAAAATACCAATAAATGACTTTGTGCTTGTTTACTGACCCTGTGATGCTTGCGAAACATTCGTTAAATGCCTCAACTCACTTTAATTCATCAAGTAGTTTCGTAGTTTTTGGATTCTTTGTTCACAGTAAATTTTATACGGGGATCTTATACAGACAAAATATTGAAAACATCACGAGTAAAGAGCAAAGACAGAAGTGGTTAAACTAACATAGTTGCAGTTCTGGCACGCAATTGTCATGCTAATGCCCCCCATTGTTTTATGTTCCCCTTTTGACGAAAAATAAATGAACTGCAGTCCTTTCATAGACGTGGAACATTAGTCATTAGTTCTTATGGTTAGGCCAGCGCCATCTGATATACATTACATTGTCCAAATAAAACGGAACTCAAGACCCCCTTTTATATTGCAAAAAATCGTCCCCCACTTTTTACGAGTCTTAAAAAGAGTTGAGGCCCCTGCTTCTGAGGCCCAATCCTGGCATACATCTAATGAGGTCGATCCCAGAGTGTACAAATTAGACCCTAATGGCAACATTTTTAACATTTATTTTTAAATGAGCATTCCAGATTTTACTGTATTGTAGCCTATATTGTTGCTGTTGGGGAGAGTCCAAGCCCCCCAGAGGCACTGAAGCAGCCTTCGTTTTCTATCAACCTTCTGTTCTATCAATAGGTTATACGGTATATGCGGTCTTCAACAAGGGGTCCGGGACCCCTAGGGGGTCCTCAGAGTTACTACAGAGGATCCTCCAAATCTTTGTGTGATTGAAGCTTTTTTTTCCTCCTTTTTTATACATTAACCACTTGAACCCTTGTGTCCATATTCTGAGAACTTTAGCCAAAAATAGCAGATCTACAAGCTCTCAACGCCTCGCAGAGCGAGGCGTTGTGAGCTTGTAGATCGGTGAAAGGTCAAGTTCTATAAGTATTGACGGTTCAAGTGGTTAAATATCTGAAAAGGCTAGATCGGCTATTTTCACTACATGAATTGACATGAATCCAAAATACACTGACAATTGTGCTGTCAAACAATTAAACTATATGGAATCTATGAAAAGGCTGTGGGGGTCACTGCTTTATCTCTCTGTCAGCTAAAAGGTCCTTGGCCTGAAAACGTTGAAGACCCCTGGTATATGCACATCAGCAGCCATATTGGAGATAATTGAGTCTCTTCTCACTTCCTTCAAAGGTGTTACCAAATGAAGCTTCAGCGTTAGTATATGCAGGACAGCCCAGCTGTAGTCAACAGTCATTCAGCTCTTTTCCCATTCCTCATTCACATATCAGCTGGTCATTACATCACACTGTGATACTCCAGTCAAAGCTCTCATTCAGTAGGGAATACGGCTTGCTTTCTCTACCTCTGCTTGGTTTCCGAAGCTTCGGAACATCCGCTGCTAGCTGCCTCCTCCTCCCCCCCAGCCTCCACCTTTGCACGATCAGTCTGTCTATAAGCTCAAATACTTATGATTGTCTGACTAAGTTACTTGTCAATGTATTGCTAACTTAGCTCAAATACTGTGGGGTCGGTGGGTTGATGCATCTGTCATGTGCTTTCCACTGCATTCAACCGCAGACATCTCCTGGATATAGGGAGAGAAGTGAACGCCAAAACGCCAAACTTTCCTCTCAGCAGACCCAAAATAAATGTGTAAGGGGTGGGGTGTTGGGAGGATGGGAGGGAGGGAGGGGTTGGCAGCGGAATCTGCTTAAGCTTAACCGGCTTCTCGTTCACATTTATAGACTCTCAGATGGCTAAATTAACACTGTAGACTTTATTACATTTGACTTTCCAGGAAGTCATCGAATTCCATTTATTTCAGTACAAAAACATTTTTTCAGAGACTTGAAACTTGCCTGAGACGGGTAATCCAATCCAATTTCTCTGTGCCAACATTCCTTTTTTTCTCAATGTTATGTTATCATTGCATTTCATGCATTTTAAAGTGCAGATTGATTTGCATAGTCTAGTCAGAAACCATCCAGGGGACTGAGGGGAGAATAGATTGATTTCACACGTTGCATTGTCCATGGCTTGTTCAATTATGTTTAGCCAACACTGACTCCAATTGTTCAGTTGAGTTTAGTGATGTTTTAATGACTATAGAGATAAGGTAATCACACACACAAAGACTATCACAACCAGTGTGAAGTGAGCTGTACTTTTTATGAGTTAATTTCATGAAGCGCCCCGCGAAGCTTGGCCAATGAGCCAAGTGTTGGACATACAGTACGTACATACAGTACATACAAACAGACAAAGCCAAATGTAGGAGCTGTTGGCACCGCTCAATAATAAATCTACACCATATTTACTGACAATCTGAAAGGGACATGACATGTTATTAATTCAACCCAGTTGTGTGGGCTACTTCTGAACGATTGAACCCCCAAGAACGAATCACATTGCTCGAAAGATTGTTTAATTAGGCACAAACGCACGTATATGACTGACGTTGTGACGCGGCGCCGGCGACGCGTCCGTCTTCAGAGTCAAAATGACACTAATTGACAGACATGGAAGAACTACAAGCTCACAACGTGTTGGCGTCGGCCTCTCTGATAACGAGAGGAGATGACGTTTGAACGTCAAGTTCAACCACACACACGCCACACACACACACACACACACACACACACACACACACACACACACACACACACACACACTAGGGCATTCACCAAATATTCGAATATTCGAATATCAAAGTCACTATTCAACGTTGTTAATCGAAGTCGAATATTCGCTTATATATATATATTTCTTTTTTATTGTTTTCTCTTTAAAAAAATATATAGCCTAGTTTATAAAGCTTGGCTAGATAGGATGTCATAAGAATGAGTTGTCAATGCCCCTGGTGGATGAATTTCTTAATGCTCTTCTATACCAGGGGTTCTCAAACCTTTTTAGGCTGTGACCCCCAAAATAAACATATTTGAACTGAGGACCCCCACCCTGACAAGCACTTGGAATTGTAGGTATTACATTTAATGTGACTCGGTTCCGCAGATAAATATTGTGAAAATAGCCGATGAGCATTTAGATCTGCTATTTTCACAATATTCGCCTCTTGCTTACTTAATATTTGACAGTTTGGCCAGTCCTGTCGAATATTCAACTATTCGAAAACTGAGGTGGAATAATTAGAATACTAAAAATCACTATTCGTGAATGCCCTAACACACACACACACACACACACACACACACACACACACACACACACACACACACACACACACACACACACGCACACACACACGCACACACACACTGAGTGCTGATGAGAACCGTGCTCTGTTGTGACTAGTCGCTCTCTCTCCTTGCCGTTGGATCATAAACTGGGATTTCCTGCTGTCACATCCTGCTCCGTCTGAGAGGTCTTCCTGGCACGCTGCCAAAACTCCCACCTCCCCCTCCTCCTCCCAGGGATGGGACGATAAGCCATATTATCGTTTATCGGGAAGGGCAGTGCACTACTGTAACACTTACCTTCCCTCCATGACCACCCATGAAGCTAGATAGCGTTTTTTAGGTTTTAGAAAAGTATTTTTACTGCTTTATAGGTGCATGCTCTACCTATGTTTTTGTTTTTTTAGATTGATATTCCTAGGCATTTGTTGTATTTGCTGTTGATGAACTGACATATAATTTTGCTTATTAGATTGACGTATTACCTGCTTATTGTAAGTCGCTTTGGATTAAAAGCGTCTGCTAAATGCATAAATTGTAAATTGTTTATCGTGATTAAAAAAACACTGACGATAATCGTATTGTGGAGTTTTAATTTATCGAGAAATCGTCCTCCGTCATGCACTGGGATCAGTTCACCTTTTATTTGCCGAGCTGCATATCCGGTACCACTTAAACCCTCTATTGGTAAAACGTACTTATAGTATGCATACTTGATACAGCCTTTTTTTTCACTCTCTACCAAATCTCTTTGCCCAAGAAATAGCGGATCTACAAGCTCACAACGCGTTGCATTGTGAGCTGTTGGGGATATTTAGATTATCGCTATAATATCGTGCATCGCGATTTCTTTCGTCACAGTAATCGTGATTTGACGTTTTCATATCGTCCCATCACTACCTCCTCCTCCCCCTTCCCCTCCTCCTTCTCCTCCTCTTTCTGTCCTCGGATTCCACATTTCCACTCTTTTACATTCCTTCTCAAGACGTGTCCCGGGCTCACTCCTCTCCCAACGGTCCTCTGTCCAAGCGTTCCTTCCTTTAAAGTGCCCAAGGAATGTCTAAGGGGGCCCCTGCCAGGGCCCCTTGCCTAAAAAAACTCAGACTCTGAAAATATTTCAGCTCTCAGGTAGCAAATGAAAACGGCAGGCGTTGAATGTGCTTCTGCAAAATATTTTTGACAAAAATGTCCACCACAAGCCAACGTGGCGATGATGACCCCTGAACATTTCAAAAGACACGCCGCGCTCAGGCGGCCACGGCTCCTAAAGCCTAATGTAGGCACGCTTAAACACAGAGTTAAATGTGTGAGTGGGAGTACAGAGAGGTACAGACGAGACGACAAACAACGAACCATCCAAACGGGGCGATGCGAACGACGAGACTGGTCGCTTCGGTATCTTTCGACCCAGTTGGAAAAATCCAAGTGAAGCGACCTTCGCTTCCCCCCCGACTCCACCCATCGCGTCCTGACAGCCAATCAGCGTTGATGTTGTCCGGAGACACGGAAATGTTTTGGGTGTTTGGTTTTGGGACTCCCTTTTTTTCCAGGTGTTTGGCCTTGATTCTGACGTTTTCCAACGCTAACCAGCGCGACCAAAGTGAAGCGATCGAAGCGACTAGAAACAAAGAAATAGCTTCAGGTTTGAACCATAGACTGTATAAAAGACAAAGTGACGCCATTGGTTTCTATGCAGCACAAACGAAACAATATGGGTCCTTGGCATGGGTGTCGCCATCATAGATTGAAATGCGATCAGAGGAGGCTATTGGCTGCCAACGGTCACGTGCAACCGCAGGGATACATGAGAGAATGTGGTCGAAGCCTCCCGAAATACAGCACACGAAGAAGAACACAGCCGGCTGGTATCAGTTTAGTTGGCCACGCCCCCCCCGCAACTTTATCATCAATTTTAACATAAATGGGACCTTATTTTCACAAAACGCATATCATCGTGATTGAAAGGCAATTTTTAACTAGCGATAGGAACCATAAAGTATGTATGAAAGTGTTAATTAAGGTTAGAAAACGAAAGGGGAAAATGAATGGGGTCCAATGGAGAACAATTCTTTTTACGATCGGCCGGGGGGGAAAACAGCGCAACTAGCGGCCAACCATAGGAAGTTTTAGTTCCGTATTGGGCTCATTTTAAATCGGTGGAACTATGCCCCAGGTTTGAACACAGCATAAGGGTCCATTTGGACCTCTTTTGGTCCCCCGGGCCGAGACGTTTAGAACCAGTGGCCCAAACGTTGTTGCGTGCCGGTGCTGTGTTCTCCCCTCCAAAAATACAGAAGTACAACAAACATAACCAGATCGCTGGCTATGGTCCCTTACCGCCTCACCATAACGTTTTATTTGCGTCACAAACCCTGTGAAGAGTCACCAACATGAAGCAGCGAGGCCTCTGGAGAAAAAAGAAATCAAATCACTTTTAAAGACTTTGTTTTTCCTTCTCCCTCAGAAGCCATTTCTTTTATGTCTGTGGAGGATGACTCAGATCTCTCTCTCTCTCTGTCTGTCTCTCTCACTCTCTCTCTCTGTCTCACCACTCTCTCTCTCTCTCTCTGACTGTCTCTCTCTCTCCCTCTCCTTTTTACAAATTTAGGCATTTAGCAGACACTTTTATCCAGGGCGGCGGCGTAATCAAATCAAGCATGAACTCTTGTCAAGAAACAACTTGCCACAAAGAAACATCAATCCTAGCTTCTGTGGTCAAGAAAACATAACAAAATCTAAAAACATGAACATCTCTCTCTCTATCTCTCTGACACTCTTCAGTGTGTGTGTGGTGCCGTTGCAGCACTCTTTAAGACGGAGGGGGAATTGATTCTAGTCTTGTGTCGCCAGCGGGCAGAAAGAGCAACCTGTTGTCTGGTAGAACTGAAGGCTTTTTTAATGTACTGCTGCTGTTGTAAGAGCCCAGAGTCCACAGACTGCAGCAGCACTGGCTACTGCAGTCTGAATGCAGCAGGCAGTAGATTACAGTGGTTCTCAAACATTTTCGTGTCAAGGATACACAAAATTAAATATATTTAACACACATTTATTTGTCTGCGAACCCCCCTGCGAACCCCCCTGTCTGAAAATATTTTGTGCCAGGGCATACAAGATTTGAGTGTTATATTCCAAACATTTCCCCTTTTCCACTGGTGGGTGGGTGTGTGTGTGTGTGTGTGTGTGTGTGTGTGTGTGTGTGTGTGTGTGTGTGTGTGTGTGTGTGTGTGTGTGTGTGTGTGTGTGTGTGTGTGTGTGTGTGTGTGTGTGTGTGTGTGTGTGTGTGTGAACCTTATGCAGGCTCAGAGTGGACCTTATGCACGCTCAGTGTGTGAACCTTATGCCCCTAGGCTCCCTGTAATCTCTGCTCACAACCTATCCTATGTGTTCCTCTCCTCCCCCACCTCTCTCAGAGCGCATCGCTGCATGTCTGGCTGACGTCTCACAGTGGATGTCTTCCCACCACCTCCGGCTGAACCCAGACAGGAATCCCAGGTAAGTCCTTTCCCACGCACGATCTAACCATTTCCATACATTTCCATTCAATTAACGGATTATGTATATGTTTTTATATTATTATTCTGGCTAGACTGATGCAGGCTCAGTAGACCTTGGCTCACTGTAGACCTTATGCAGACTCACTGTGTAGACCTTATGCAGCCTTGTGCTTTGATGATGTAATGAGCTCGTTAGTGTAAGTCACTTCAGCTGAAGATGTGTCTCTAGCGAGCCATGCGTGAGTATTGATCTGCTGTACCGTGTAGGAAACTGCGAGGAGGTTATCTGAGGATGCTCTCTCTCTCTCTCTCTCTCTCTCTCTCTCTCTCTCTCTCTCTCTCTCTCTCTCTCTCTCTCTGTGTGTCTCTCTCAAATTCAGAGGTATTCATTAGAGGACAAATGCACGCATGCACGCTCGCACGCACGCGCGCACACACATGCGCGGCTGGCCAGCTGTTGGAGCCGGTGCCGAGCTTTTAGTCGATGAATGAACAGTGGGTGTGTGTGTGCGTGCGTGTGTGTGTGTGTGTGTGTGTGTGTGTGTGTGTGTGTGTGTGTGTACATCCCATGAGAGATGCTGTTGTCCATGGCAACACAGCCGTTTTTTTGTGTGTGTGTGTGTGTGTGTGTGTGTGTGTGTGTGTGTGTGTGTGTGTGTGTGTGTGTGTGTGTGTGTGTGTGTGTGTGTGTGTGTGTGTGTGTGTGTGTGTGTGTGTGTGTGTGTGTGTGTGTGTGTGTGCGCGTGCGTGTGATTACGTGCACGCTTGACTCTGCCTGTTTGTTGCACATTGGTCCTGACGTTTTCGTGTGCTGCTCGCACGCCGGTATCCTGCCTCGTGGTTTCCTTCACTTGGCCTGCAAACCAGTGGCAGAAAGTAACTAACCAGTGGTAATGGCCTCATATGTCTTCTATATAAATGTGTGCTGCTGTTACGCACAGTGTTTCCTTCATTTGGACTAGTGGACTTTCTGAAGGCGCAGCGTCGCCGGTGGGGAGAACATTTTCACAGTGCGGAAAAATATAACAGCGTCGTATCGGTGCGGCAGGCGAGGCAGCCTGCGCGTGTCTGACGTCGCCGTTGTGGGTTAGTTAATTGGAAATAATGGGTCCGTATTTTTTGACTCGCCGCCTCCGCGTCCGTGCCGCCTCCGTGTCCGGTGTGTGTTCCCCTTTAGTCGGTTACATACTGTAAATGTTGTTTAAACCAGTGAAATTGCTGCATAATTATGATACAGCCATATCAGGGGCCTTTTTATTACAAAAACTGTGACAATGGTTGCGAATACTTTGCAAGGAGATGCATGTTGCAAGGCGTTGCAATTGTTCGGCTAGGCCTTTACTGGGTTAAAAACACTTCTTGCACCACTGCTAATGAACAGAGTCTCCGTGGTGACTCAAAGGCCTCGGTGCTCAAACCAACCAGACAGACGCTGCTCCCAAAACCTCACATCCCATTTGTTCACGTGGTGGAGGCGAAGAAGACGCCGCTCGGCCTCGAGCTGTTTAACAACTAACTATCTGTCCTGTCCCATTGTCTGATGGTCCGGACCGGGGGGCAGGGGGTGGAAGTACTGAGATTTCATTAAGACTGTTAAATTGAGCAGTAATTAGATTCTCACCTTACATTTTATAATGGAAGATTTACTTCTTGGGCAAGTGGGCATGACTTTTGGCAAGTAGAACATGACCTGTAGGCCTACTCGCCCGACGAGCAAGTGTCTCTGACACCTTGGTGTCAACCCCTGGCTATCGGCTATTTTGAAATTGTCAAAGTAAATTGTGGTTAATGTGTTTTGTATTAATAATCAAGATCTAGTAACTAAAGCTGTCAGATAACTGTACTAGAGTAAAATTAAACCAGTAAGACTCCCTAATCGGGAGATAAGCGACCGTTGGTCGCTTATCTCCATAAATAGGCCAAAAAGTAGTTTGTGCAAAATCGTCCTGATGGTGGCGCTAGATGGGACAGATGCGTTGTGATTACATGACTGTAGAGATACTGTGTACTGGTGTGCATGATTTTAGGGCAAAATCTGTAGGAGCAGGGTGACTGTAGAGATACTGTGTAGTGGTTTGTGTGATTTTAGGGCAAATTCTGTAGGAGCAGTGTCCAAAAATGTGTTTTTTAAAAATCAGCCAGATGGTGGCGCTAGATGGGACAGATGCATTTTGATGACATGACTGTGTAGTTATGAACAATAGCTAATGTATCCAATTGAAAGTGAAAGAGATGACCTTTTTAACATTCCAGCATTTACAAAAGCAGTTTCTGTTAGCTAAAGGGTGGGCATCTGTATTTATGGTTGCTAATATGTGGCTATTGTTCTGAGGTTTCAGCAATGATCACCTGACACTCCAGAGTTTCAGCGTGTATAGTTACACTTGTATTAGGCAGGCCTACTTTCAGCAATTTAACTCAAGACAATGAACTCAGTTAAGTTTGTTTTATTGAATGGAGACATGTACAAAAATGGCATGTAAAAAAAAAAAGGAGACTCAATTCGTAATAATGCAACATAGATTTGTTTCTTTAAAAATAGTTGGAAAAAAGAAAACGAAAATGTCTAGCCCAATAAAGAAAATTGAAAGTAGAACAACTCAATTTGAAGTCTTCAAATCTTGTGTGTTGTCTTCATTGAGTTTGGGAGAAATGCCAATACTAGCATGCAAGATGCAAGCTCTCCTGCTAAAAGTAGACACACCCACAGGCAGATCTTGATAGTGGACCCAGGTCTGTTTATTTAAGCATGGAGGCTCATCCTTCCTGGACTCCCTGGTGTGAAGGGGTGTGTGTGTGTGTGTGTGTGTGTGTGTGTGTGTGTGTGTGTGTGTGTGTGTGTGTGTGTGTGTGTGTGTGTGTGTGTGTGTGTGTGTGTGTGTGTGTGTGTGTGTGTGTGTGTGTGTGTGTGTGTGTGTGTGTGTGTGTGTGTGTGTGTGTGTGTGTGTGTGTGTGTGTGTGTGTGAGAGAGAGAGGACAGTGGCAACATTCCTTGCCACTTGGCAGGTCACACATTATGTTTTTGTTTGAGAGAGAGAGAGAGAGAGTGTGTGTGTGTGTGTGTGTGTGTGTGTGTGTGTGTGTGTGTGTGTGTGTGTGTGTGTGTGTGTGTGTGTGTGTGTGTGTGTGTGTGTGTGACACAGAGAGAGCAGCCCCGTTGGGGTGGTCATTTGGTCATTTTTGCACATTTGGTAATTTTTTACACCTGGGGGTCCCCCAGGGACCTGGGGGTCCCCGAAACTCCGGGGGTCCTTGGAGGTTGTAGTTTGGCAGGCAAGGAGTGTGTGTGCAAAATCTGGCATGGATCGGGGCAACGGTTGCAGAGATATGAGCAGGGCAAAAGTGTGACGTGTGACGTGTGACAGAGGGAGTGACGGAGGGAGTGACGGAGGGAGTGACGGAGGGACAGCCGGTGGAGGTTTGGATAGTGTGCAAGTAACTGCGACCTACGGTCGCAACAATATTTGCCTCTGAGAGGTAGTGGAGTAGACTTTCAAGTATCCAGAAAATGTAACTCTCAAGTACAGGTAAATGTAAACATACCCCATTACTTTCCACCATTGCCTATTGATGGTTGGGGGTGGGGTTTGGGGGAGGTTGCTCATTGCAAATGCATGCTATTTCTGGTTCACTTCAGCTTGGCTAACACGATGCCGGTCGACCAGGCGTGTGTGGATTTGGTCTGGAAGGCCCAGAGGGGGAACCCCCAACCACTAGGATTTCCAGATTACAGTCGCTGACGCCTTGGTGGATAAAGAATCTAAGATCAGATACGATAGGAAAGGCATTAGGCTCTTACAAGTGCGCCATGTGCCGAAAATAGTGGATCTACAAGCTACATTTTATTCAATTCAAATGAGCTTTATTGGCATGAGAAAACATACGTTTACATTGCCAAAGCAAGTGTCGATATGAACAACGTGTCGCATTGCGACACATTGTGAGCTTCTAGATTGGCTACTTTCGGGGCACGACTCCGACGAATGATGGAGAATTAAATGATCTAAGAGTACACAGAGACTGTGTAATCACAGACTGCTGGATTGATGTTTTAAAACATTGAAGGCTACTGCATGTTCTGCATGTATAATGTTAGTTGTGTCAAGGATGTGCACAGGATATAACTGTGCAAAAGTTATATCATGTATAAGTTTGCATGAGAGTGTTGTTTGTTTGTTTCTCTCACGCTCCAAAGGGTGCTAAAATCGGTGCATGTTTTCGTTCACGTACCACAGCCACTGATGTTATCTCTAAAACCACGGAAGTTAAGATCTAGATTTCGACATAATCTTCTGAAATCATCTGCTCTTCTGGTTTACCGTGTCACGCACTGAAGATAGCCGATCTACAAGATCTAAAATGGCGGCTCTAAAAAGTGGGCGTCTCCAACAAAATGTGTTAATACAGCAATCACAATCATCTGAAATAGTCTAGTGAAAGTCTAGTGAAGGCTAGTGAAAAGTCTAGTGAAAATAGCAGATCTACAAGCACACAACGCCTCGCAGTGCGGGGCGTTGTGTGCTTGTAGATTTGCTATTTTCACCACGTTAAATCACTTTTAAAATGATAAATACAAAGTGTACGGTTTTGGACATGCATGGTTTCCACCTGACAACGACAATATGTTGGCTATTCAATAAAGGGAGATTTACAAGCTCACAACGCGCCACTTCGTGCAACGCTGCTAGCTTGTACATCTGCTATTTTTGAAAGTTTTTGAAGAATGTTCAATCAATTTGAACACAAATCAAATGGCACATATTATTTTCAGATGGTGGGGTCCAGATACATATTCATTTGCTTGTCATGAAAAGGTTTGAGAACCACTGATCTGCAGGCTTGTGGATGGGGATATTTTCGGTTCTCGACACTGACACGCAACTACGATTAAATCTGGCTTCATCTTACCCATGGCTTCCTCTTTGCTGTTGGTGAGACATTAAATGTACGGTACATGCAGTGCCAGTGTATCTTTTGACTCCTGTCCTGTATGTTTATGAATAGAACGCAGGGTATTCTGTGACGGCATCGATTTCCCCCCTTCTCCATATACTGTATGAGGTAAACGTATCCACCGGCGCAGTAACTCTATCGCTGGCATAATGGCACTTGTGTGCTTGTGCGTGGTGTGTGTGCGTGCATGCATGTGCGTGCGTGCATGCGTGCATGTGCTAGGGATGGGACAATATGAACATTTCATATCATGATTATTGTGACCAAAGAAATCACGATTTACGATATTATAGCGGTAATCAAAATATCTGCAACATCCATTACCCTGGGGCGGAACATTTGCCAAAAAATAGCCGATCTACAGCCGATCTGGTAAAGAATGAAAAAAAGATTAATTAAAAGTAAGTTTTACCAATAGAGGGTTTAAGTGGTACCGGATATGCAGCTCGGCAAATAAAAGGTGAATTGATCCCAGTGCATGACGGAGAACGACATCACAATAAATTAAATCTCCACGACACGATTATCGTGAGTGTTTTTTCATCACGATAAACGATAATATCGCTTACCGTCCCATCCCTGTAGCATGTGCCCGTTGCCACTTGGCAACGGGCGCTCGGCGACCTCTTCTCTGGCAGTTGGCAGCGGAGGAGGAGGCCCTGCCTGTCGCCCCGGGTTACGGGGGTTGCTAGGTGATGGATGGACAAAAGAGGTGGGGGATCCCTGGGTACCAGACGGACATGTACTGTCTGTCAGTCTGTCTGTATGCTTTCCCTCTCTCTCTCTCTTTGTCTCTCTCCCTCCCCCCTCTCTCTCCTCCTCTCCCTCCCCCCTCCCCCATCTCTAAGCTATGGATTTATGCCGCTCATGAATTTTAAAGCGACGCACTTCCAGGAAGTCTCCGTTCCAGGGTCGTAGAATCAAGACGTCCCAGTCAGCACATATTGTGTATAGGATTCTAAGACATGGATATGGTCGGTGGTGGTGGCAGTGGTGTAGTGGTGTGTGCGGGTGTGTACTGTGACCTATCAGGGACCCCCACCCAAATGTGCACTTGCAGACCCACGCAGGCACACACCACCTGCATAAAAGTAAGCTGTCTGGTTTCAAAGTCAATGATGAACCACAATGTCATCTCAGTCCTATGTATAGTATGTCTACTCTGATACACAGTATAGGGCCTATGTATGCATACATACCGTAGGGCCAATGTATGCATAAGCCTACTGTATGTATGTATACATAAGACCTATTTATGCCTACTGTATTTATAGTTAGGGCCTATGTATGCATGGTACTGGTAGGCATACCTTTGTATGGCTTTGCTTCGTCTTGCAATTTCATTGCGACTTGCAAGGTTGTTGGTATTCTCAGGGAAGAACTTTGGTGTAGACTGTAGAGGGAAATGCTAGCAGCCTTAGTACAGAGCCCTGGGAAACCCCATCGTCATATATAATAGGGTTTAAGTTGTTAAAAAGTGTCATGAGATCCATTTTGTTGTCATTTGGCGCTATATGTATACTGATTGATAGATGGGTTGATTAGATTTTAATATGGTTCAGTCATTTGAGGCGAGAACAGAACGCTAACCACAACGTGAAGCCAACCCATGTCTAAACGGATGTTTACTCAGAATACTCACCCAGACAGTGTTTTGGAGCCAAGATGCATCGCGTGCAAATGAGGCGGTCACCATCATGAGATTTAAGCATATTAATTGTTGCACACATAGTTGTGATTGACTATTTGTGTATTTTCTTCGGCATTGAACATTGGAACATCATTTGCATTCTCTAGGAACGGCGCACACCGTCTCTGTCGGGTGGAAACCTCACAAATAAATGTCCAAAACTGTTACTCGTCACTCGTCAGATGACAGTGAAGTGACAATTTAACCAATTTAGGACGGGAACCACTTTTGGGGTTTTTACCTTTTCGAGATAGGGGAAGATTAGAATCGGCCATGCTATTTTCCACAATATTTATCTGTGGAACCGAGTCGAACAAAATGTAATGCCTCCTACAATTCCAAGTGCTTGTCAGGTGCTTTGGCAGTTGGTAGCAGAAGTGGGGGCAATGTTATTTTTATTTTGGTGTGTTGCGGCCTAAAAGGGTTGAAAACCACTGCTCTATACCAGCCTTTGTCAGCCATTGTAGTTTACCTGCAGAAACACACTGGACTCTCACTGTATCTTGGTGTTTTCACTGTTAGTTTTGGCAGACGGTACCAAAACAAACAAGGCAGCAAACCGGGGATTCATCTGGCTTGTTTCTATTGTTCAATAGATGTCGTTCTCAACCTTTTCAGGCCATGACCCCCCAAAAATGAAATCATAATTTGTCAATACTTGACAATTTGGCCAATGTTTGTCTTGTTTGACCAGTTTTTATAGTATAGTTTGTTGATTATGTTTCATTTTTTTCTTCTTTTTTGTATTAGAATGCACTACTGTCATGTGGGGATCCCCCTGGGGGAACCACTGGTCTGTTGTACTCAATTACTCAATTAACCAGTAAGACTCCCTAATCGGGAGATAAGCGACCGTCAGGTCGCAGCGTGATTTTAGGGCAAAATGTGTAGGAGCAGTGTCCAAAAATGTGGTTCAAAAAATCGGCCTGATGGTGGCGCTATATGGGACATCCATATTGATGAGATGAGTGTAGACATACTGTGTACTGATTTGTGTGATTTTAGGGCAAAATCAATTAATCAGTCATACACACAGTATGATTCATACAGTGCATGGTGCAATGCACCGTACAGTAAATACAGTACAACTGCAGCATTAACGGAACATCAATGCTCATAAACAGGATGTGGAGGCTGTTCCTACTTCATCAAGCGCTGTAATCTGAAGCTGCTCTTTTTATATTCCTTCCCAGATTGCTACATCACCTCGTATAATTAGCGCGAGCAGACTTCCTGTTTGCTTTGCGGAGCTGTCACTGGGATTTATTTCTTCCTGCGACGGATTATAAATAATTGGCACGCAGCGGCGGGGACAATGTTGTTGTTGAAGACATGTTGATGGACAGAGAGAGAGAGAGATAGAGAGAGAGAGAATGAGAGAGAGAGAATGAGAGAGAGAGAGAATAGCACATAGGACCTTGTCGTTTGTTCCCTCATGTACAAGCAGGGGTCATCACCATGATGGCAAGTGCACACATAGATTTCAAATGGTGCTCGAGCCTGTGTCCTTTTATCCTCCTGTTAAAAGTGCCCTCTCTAGACCATGAATGCAGTTTTTTACTATCATGAAAGAAATGCATACCAAATGCAGCATTCAAGAAAATTGCCTTGTCCAATGTCTCCTGAACTTGAATGCAGCATCTTACATTGAATGAAGTGCCCTCACTGTGTAGAAATCCATGCTGTTACGCCACATCTCCAGTATTGCCTTTTTTATCCTTTATTATCAAGTGCCGAAAATAGCCAACCTCCATTTGTACACACTCATTGTTGTGGAGCTCATTGCAAATAAAACATTTGAGAACCACTAGTACTATAGTGGACTAGTGTGTCACGGTAAATCAGTGTCATACATATTCTGAAGAAAACCTTAAGACTGACATTCAGCAATTATATATTATGATGAAAATAAGAACATTATAATGGTGTGTAAAAAAGAAAATCTAGAATTTTCCACCGACAAGACCAAGTCTTTTCCACGGACACATTTCTCTGTGTGTGGACATATTGATGACTCACACCCTGTGTACGAGGTACTTTACGGATGTAACTTGGGTTCTCTGATCGGAATTATATTTATTTGTGTTCCCTTTTCTTTTGTTTGTTTTTGAAAGTGATCTCCTGTTTGGTTTATGTTTTGTTTTGCATTTGATGGGGTTATCATGAACTTGATGATGAAATGATGAATGGAATTGCTTCTGGTGGATTTATTCACTAAATAATTGAACTGAACTTATGTGTGTTTATGGTTTTATTTCTCAATAAGATTTCTATTTTATATAGAAATCCTTTGTGCGGTTTTCACCAATGGTTTAGACTCCAGATGAGGAAGAACTCATAAATATATTTATAAAAAAAAAACGAGAAGTATAAACAAGAATATTTCTCTGGTAGACCGAGTCTACCTGGCACCCCTTGGAACGAATAGCATTTAATGGAAACCGTTACAGTACAGTCTATTTTTTTTTATCCCATGATTTTTGTAACCCATCCTTTTTTTCACCCAGTACTAGGGCTGTCACAATTATTACATAATCGTCTAATCGTGATTATTTTTCATAGTCGTCATAATCGTTTTCATGTAAAAAATAGTGGAAATAGCAGATCTACAAGCTCACAACGCGTCGCGATGTGACACGTTGTGAGCTTGTAGATCGGCTATTTCCACTATCAATGTTCTTTTTTAAGTGTAAAGTTGTCAAATATGTCAGTCATTTCTTTGTATATTTAGGCTGTGTGTCATATCTACCATGTGCAACTTCAAAGCCTAAAAGCCAAACAGAAATGTAATTGTCCACGACAAAAACACAATTAAATCGTTAATCGCAATTATTTGAGTGAAAATTAATCGTCATGTAAAATGTCCTAATCGTGACAGCCCTACCCAGTACCGATTGCTAAGTGTAATCCTGGGCGCTACACTCCCTCTGCCAGCCTGGGGGAGATGGAGCCAACGAACAGCGCGGGTGAGGTGAGGGTGACATAATGAGTAGCTTCAGGGCAGTCTGGCGGGGTCTGTCACACCGATGTGTCAGTGCACATGCATACATGTATGAACATGATGCACTACGCCTCCTGAATGCAGAATGGTTGAAGGACACGGTAACAGAGGGAGAGAGGGGGAAACAAGACCAGCATTGGAGACAAATATACAGTATAGAGCACTGGTTCTCAACCTGGGGGTCCACAAATTATTATTATAATTTTTTGGGGGGTCTCCAGATGATTGGCTTGATGTGCAACATTGTTTTCTCAACAGTAAACAAACCAACACACAGTATAAGTGTAGAGGGTATCTGCACATTTCTAAAATGACAATTTAAGGACTTTTAATACCCTTCTAATACCTGTACAAAATTAAACATTGGTCAAATATTAGAGGCAGAAATGGTGAAGATCTCACAATAGATCTGCTATTTTCACAATAGAACCGTGTTTTACAAAATGTAATTCCTCAACCCTTAGTGCTCGTCGGGGGGGTGGGGGGGTCCCCAGTTAAAATATGATTATTTTGGGGGCCGCGGCCTGAAAAGGTTGAGAACCACTGGTATAGAGAATGAGAGAGAATGAGAACAGAGAGAGAAACAGAGAGAGAGAGAGAGAGAGAGGTTTTAGTCACCAGATCAGGATATTGCCTGACAGCTGTGCCTTTTTACAGAGTGAAGGATTATGGGAGAATGACAGCGAAAGAGAGGACCCACCACAACTGGCTCTCTGTGTGTGTGTGTGTGTGTGTGTGTGTGTGTGTGTGTGTGTGTGTGTGTGTGTGTGTGTGTGTGCGTGTGCGCGTGTGTGTGTGTGTGTGTGTGTGTGTGTGTGTGTGTGTGCGTGGTTTGACTCCTGCCAGTGACTCTCGACAGTGGCATCTGCAGCAGCTGGCACCAATTTAGTCACAGTCTACCTGGAAGCACACACACACACACACACACACACACACACACACACACACACACACACACACACACACACACACACATCCTGTTGACATGCTCCAGAGGCCACGATGTCTAAACCAGCCTTGAATCAGTCAGAGAGAGTGTGTGTGTGTGTGTGTGTGTGTGCGTGCGTGTTTGCGCGTGTGTGTGTTCTTTTGATCAGCCGCTGGCGGCAGTGAGCCAGCAGCCAATCACAGCTGGTTATTCGGGCGAGCGATAACGAGACCCAGCGAGAGAGAGAGAATTTGACCTCCGCGCGCCAGGGGACATGTTAACAAGCTCTGCCATGTTCTTTATGCACCACACACACACACACACACACACACACACACACACACTTGTCAGGATATCAACATTTTAGGACAGCACATTCCATTTGTAAAATTTGTATTCTAAACCCTACACCTATTGCCAGAAAATAGCAGATCTACCAGTAAGACTCCCTAATCAGGAGATAAGTGACCGTCAGGTCGTATACACAAACTTTAGAAGGCAATGGTAGGCAATCAGGAGGGGATATGGGAAATGGGACAGGTCCATGTTGATGACATGACTTTAGAGATACTGTGTACCATGTGAGGACCATGTGAGAAATGAGTGTGTGTGCAAAGTTTGGCATGGATAGGGGCAACGGTGACGGAGATATGAGTAGGGCAAAAGTGTGACGTGACAGACAGACCAACAGACTAACAGCCTCACAGACTGACAGCCGGTGGAGGTTTTGATAGTAACTGCGACCTGACCGTTGCAATAAACTTGTAGATGTGCAATTTTCTGTTTCCAATGCTGGCACGCAACAAAGTGTAAGTCAGGCATAACTCCAACCCAAATGTCTAATCCTATTCCTAACACAAGTTCTCTTTTGAGGGCCAGGACAAATTGTCCCCACGCAATGTTGTACTGGAGTTGTGGTATACGTTTGATCCTCACAAGTATAGTAATGCAACACACATGCACGCACGCGCGCACACACACACACACACACACACACACACACACACACACACACACACACACACACACACACACACACACACACACGCACACGCGCAGACATACAGACAGTACAGTAGATCAAAGTGATGAGGTCATAATTATTACAATTTCGCCTCCATTCATCGCAGCTGACAAGGGAGTCAGGGGAGTCTCTTCTAACATTCCAATATTACATAACACTCGCAGGCACGCACACACACGTAATATTACAATAATACTAGTATTTTCAAACACTGTACTTTCAAAGGTTGTACATTGGCTGTTAAAGCTATGGACATTTGGGCAATTTCTTTCGGAATGTCTGTCTATATGCCCAAAATAAGCAACACATCAATATTAAGCCCATATCTGGGAATAACTAAAATAGTTCATTTTTGGAACCATGAACTTTTAGTTCAAAAATCTGAATTATGAACGATGAACTCAACTAGTTAATTTTAGAAATGGTGAACTGAACTTTGGACTAGTTAATATAGAAAGTGAACTCTCCCAACACTGTGTGTCAGTCTCTTGGACCTAGGTCACTTCTCGCCCTTAGGGCTTCTTACTGGTAATAAGAACGAGAAAAGAGAGATGGGGTTGTATGGTTTTCTCCTCGACTTAGTGTTTTGTTTGTGTGTGGTGAGTCTGTATGTTTAGTTTTTATGTAAATACTGTGTTTTGTGATGCTAGTCGAGACCACAGGAAGAGCATCTGCTGTAACAGTACAGTAAGCTAATGGGGATCTAATAAATACATCAAAGATGGCCTTGTTTAGCGATGGAGTATAAATTAACCTTCAGTACCTTGTAGGAGACGAGCTAGGAAGCTTGTTGGCGAACCATCTCATGGCGGCACAGCACAGCCGGCCGATCAATTATTCATAATGAGCGTGGTTTGATGTGTGAAGCACTGTAGCTCGCTCCCCATCTAATGCCACCTCTCTCATGTATAGATGACATTATGCTTTTAATAAAACATCACTCGATTCGAGAGTCACGTTGTCTTTAAAACAGTGATTCTCAACCTTTTTAATTTGAAAGAGTCCCCAGTTTTGATATGCATGAGTTCATCTTTCTCTGGGCAGTAGTGAGAAAAGTAGCTTAGTGCATTTACTTAAATACTTAACTGTACACTTAAAAGTACTGTTTTGTTAAATCTTAAAAACAAATTGTATACTTTGGCCGAAGATTGCAGATCTACAAGATTACAACATGTCTCATCCTTGTAGATCAGGGATTTTTGAAAACAAAAACTATTTTAGCTTGGATGTTTTAAGTTTTGATGCCGATAAATACTTTTGCATTTTTACTCAAGGCTCCTACTGTAGTTTAGTATTTATATTGTGGCACTGATACTGTACTTTTGCTTAAGTAAAACCTAAGTGTCTGTGGGCACTCCCTCAGCTATTCTGTGTTTACGGACGAAGGAATGTCTGCCGTCTCGTCTTTGTGTGGAATAAATGCCAGCCTTGAAGCAGGACAAACCTCTATAAAAGGAGTGCTCAGAACAACAACAATGTTGATCTCTGCGGTGGCAGAAGTATTCAGATGTTGTACTTACTGTAGCAGCACCACCACAGTATAAGTACTCTGTTACAAGTAAAAGGCCTGGTATACAACATTTTACTACAAAATGCCTCCTAAATCAGTTTTATATCAGTGGTTCTCAAACTATTTCATGTCAAGGAACCCTGAAAGTATATGTATTAATTTGTTCCAAGGAAAAATAGCTGATGTACAAGCTCGCAACGCGTCGTAACAGCTATTTACAAATAGCTGAAGTATAAAACAGGGCTTAGTGGTTTTTACACTGTATCTCTGCAAAGTAACTAACAGCCTACTAATTGTAGTGGACTAAACCAGTAAGACTCCCTAATCGGGAGATAAGCGACCGTTGGTCGCTTATCTCCACAAATATCACAACCTCCACCTCTCACGTCATACGGGTAGCCATAGTTACACCTGGAATGTTGAATCTCCATATATGGAGATAACCTACGCATCACACAAAGTCTGACCTCACCAGCCCATACTTGGGCATGGACGACTTATATCTCCATATACGGAGATGGCCATATATGGAGATACGATGACATCACAGAGTCCACAGCTGATGATGTGGCGTGATGTCATACAATACACAAACAAGCCCTATATAAAGGGGCAATTCTCACCAGGGAAGAGAGCATTGCCTGGAATGTTGAATCTCCATATATGGAGATAACCTACGCATCACACAAAGTCTGACCTCACCAGCCCATACTTGGGCATGGACGACTTATATCTCCATATACGGAGATGGCCATATATGGAGATACGATGACATCACAGAGTCCACAGCTGATGATGTGGCGTGATGTCATACAATAAACAAACAAGCCCTATATACTGATGCGATACGATGACATCACAGAGTCCACAGCTGATGATGTGGCGTGATGTCATACAATAAACAAACAAGCCCTATATACTGATGCGGAGATATGAGCAGGGCAAAGGTGTGACGTGTGACGTGTGACCGACCGACCGACCGACCGACCGACCGACCGACGGACGGCCGGTGGAGGTTTTCATAGTAAACTGCTCCCTGACGGTCGCAACAATACATACAATATTTGCGTCTGAGATGTAGTGTTATAGAATTTTCAAAATGTAAGAAATTAGAGAAGTGGAACTACACATGAAAATTTTAAGGCAACTCATAGTCATACTTAATTACAGTAAATACTTAGTTACTTTCCCTATACTGAAAACAATGTCTGTCCACTCTAGGAAACTGGGCTTGGCTAGCATCCCGCCTCTCCGCCTGGCCTCAAAAGTCTCCAACCTCGAAACAATGGAGGAGGAAAATAGCTCCCAAACAGTTTTAATGCGCTGCTGCCGACAGCTTCAAACGCCTGTTAATGTTTTCTTTATGGCCCGAAAAGCTACCGTAGCTAAAAAAAGCTCCTGTGGCCGTGAGCTCAGACCTTTATTTGCCGTCGGTACAACAACACAATACCGCGGTTAGCCACAAGCTGAAAGGAATGCTAATGCTAAGCCCGCGGCGCTAGGCTGACCACATGACAAAGCCAAAACACAGGAAATTAACTGGCTGTTTACTTGCTGCCTTGTCTAGACTTGTCGCTGCTAATTAAACGCAGTGGTGGAAAGTAACTACAAAGTTACTACTACTGTAAGTACTACATAGTCTACCATACATATTGGAAGGAATAGGGCGGCGAATTTAGGGGCGGCGATAGCTTAGTGGTTAGTGAGCCTGCCTGGGGGAACAAGAGGGGGACTGCCCCATAGGTCGAACTCCCGTTGGGTTGAACAGCGTCGGCAGGTTAGATAATCACCCGCGAGCGTCGGCAGGTTAGATAATCACCCGCGTTGCGGTTACTGAGGTTAGGTTTAGGGTTAGGGTTAGGGTTAGGCATGAGGTTAGGATTAGGGTTTGGGTTGGAGTTTGGTGGTTGATCCAAAGGGTGTTCGACTTAATGACATGTTACCGAACAAGAGCCCCTGGTTGTCGTAGGTACGATTCCAGGCCAGGCCAGCAATGTGTCAAAGTGTCCCCATGGGCAAGCTCTTCTGTGGGCAGGACTCAGCTGGGTTAAGCTGAAACTGAAGTTCCCCCTGGGGATAAGCTAGGTGTGTAAATACAAATATGGATGTATTCATTAAAAAAGGTACATAGTGACGCTTTAAGCACTTCAGCCACTTCGGATATTCGAAAACAGCCGATTGACAAGCTTTACATCTGCTATTTTCGAAATGTGTTGGACAGATTTTGAAAAACTTTGTGAAATGGCTCACTCCACATACAGAAAAAAGTACTTAAAAAAACTATAATTTTTAATACAGGACTTTTGGTGGGATTGAGACTTTTACCAAATCCGAGAAGGCCTACTTCTTCCACGACTGAAGCTCCAGTGAATTGCTGTGCTTTTCCTAAATTGTTCGCTGCTCGCTCAACGGAAACGAGGATAGAGAGAGTGTTTGACCCAAATGCGTCGGGGGGGCCGGACGCTAAAGAAAACGAGGACCGCCGCGGCATTAATCCCCCCGCGACCTAGAAAGCCATTTAGTGGTCTGAGCAGGTGGTCCTACGTACGGGCTGGGGAAGGCTATAGGCCTAATAACAACAATGATGTCACTGATGTGGTTGAGGGAAAGTGCTCATTTAAAGGTTGTATTTCACTTTAAAACACTTTCTGGGGAGGGGCCCGCTGGCCTACTGGTCCAGGCACATACCACATAGGCATTGCCACTTAGGCATTGATGCCTGACGGCGTCGCCGGTTCGATTCCCAATCCAGACAACCTTTGCCGCAAATCACTCCCCGTCTCTCCCCCCCTACAAAGGCAGAGTGCAGTAACTACGTTTTCGGACACACCGACTTATTTGTGTCGCCCAAAGGTCAAATTAGCCTTCATGATATTGGGGGATGAACAATTAGCTCAAGAACAAATATACAATCAGTGTAATATCACTTGTATGTCTATATCTCATTTGGCTGATCAGCTGTAACACTTTTAAACCCAATTTTCAGTGAAATTCGTGAACGTAGTTACTGCACTCTGCCTTTCTAGGGCGATAACTGTCCTATCAAATAAAGGCATAAAAGCCCTTTTAAAAAAAGAAAAAAACTTTCTGGGGTCATTTTTAAACACCCGGGATAACGCTGCGCACGTCCCAGACCCTTCTCCCTCCTGGCTCTCAAACGGTGGAACGAACTCCCCATTGCAGTCAGAACTGCAAACTCGCTCCTCGTCTTTCGTCGTAGTCTGAAGACTCATGGTAAATGGTTAATGGTGCGTTTATATAGAGCCTTTATCCAAGGTGCTGTACAGAGATTGTGCTTTACATTCACCCATTCACACACATGCATACACCAACGGCAGAGGAAACCATGCAAGGCACCAGAGTCTTGTTCAAGGACTCTTCGACACTTAACTCTGCAGGGGGAGAAAGGGATCGAATTGGGAACCCTTCGGAAACCCTCCGGGTTCTAAGACGGCAACTCTACCCCTGAGCCACCACCACCTTAGCCTGTATAGCTTTCACTCTTGTATGATGAAGTAGAGCGGTTTAAACAAAAAAGTTCAAAATGGAGATACGTGGTTTGCTGCCGACCACACGGATGTGAAGATATATGACTCGGTGTTAGACTCCACGGGGGGTGAGAGAGTGTGAGTGTATGTGTTTACATTATTAACTGCACCATGTGAGAGCACACACACACACACACACACACACACACACACGCACACACACACACGCACACACACACACACACACACGTCTGAGTGGTCTGGCACGCTGCCAAGTAAGCCACTGCATGCTGTATGCTTAAGTGACACACACACACACACACACACACACACACACACACACACACACACACACACACACACACCACAGGTTTCTATGCTTGTGAGGCCGTCAACATTTTAGCGCAGCATTGAAAGTAGACGGAAAATAGACGATTTACGAGCTCACATCTAATCGTGGTGTGAGCTTATAGATGAGCCATTTTTCGCTGTGCAACATAGGCGCACAACTTAAGTAATAAAATAGGGGAAAACTCTAACCCCAACATCCACCTCTAACCTAACCTCTAAATGTGTCATCCTAACCATAACCTGAATCTGTTCCTAGTTCTAAACCCATGAAGACTTGAGGCCGATTCTTACAAACGTTTTTTTTTTTTTCTGAAACACTTATAGTTCTAGAGTGGTTCTCAATAATATTTTGTTTTGGCTTTTATGCCTTAGCAAAGATGGTCATGATCGAGAATCGAACCAGCGATACGCTCACACTGAGCCTATGTGGTATGCGCCTGGACCGGTAGGCCAGCGGGCGCCCCTCTCAAAACGTTTTTATGTCAAGGACCACCAAAATTATATTTATTTGGACGCGGACCCCCATCTTCAAAATATGATGTATCAGGGACCCCCCCCCCCCGGGGCAAAGATTTGAGTTACAAGTGTTCGCTTTAAAAAATTAAAAAAGCAGATCTACAAGCTCATAGTGCTGCACTCGGTGCCGCGACTATGAGCTTATAGATCTGCTATTTTTGAATAGCCAAAGTATAAAATAATGAAGAAAAAAAATGGTCCTCGCAATGTCTGTTTCTGAAATTCAGCTGGACTTGTGCTACCTCACAGCTATTGCACACACACACACACACACACACACACGCACGCACACGCACGCACGCACGCACGCACGCACGCACGCGCGCGCGCGCTCGCTCGCCAAGTCACACATGGGGAAATGACAGTTCGTGGCTGGTAGGGGCTTTTAACATGCTGGGACCCGATGTCATTCACTTTAGCCACCCATGCGTGAGATTAATAAAATATTCGGTGTGTGGGTGTGGGTGTGAGTGTGGGTGCACGTGCCGCGCACACACGCTCAGGCGAGCCATATTCCAGAGCCGAGGGATAATGAGGATAATAGAGTCTGACTCTTTTTTCATTAAATCTAAATACCCCGGGGGTGTAGCTTAAGCATGCTTAGCCTGTCTAAATGATAATGTCCTCAGTGTGGCCTGTATCATCTTACTATTTAAAGCCTGAATTATACTTGGCGTCGTGACACCAGTGAGGCCGCGTGCGTCACACTAGTGGCGACATAAGCTGCACAATGGCCAAGAGCGGCCGGCAGTTTGCCAAAAAAACATATTTAAACTCAGAACCTTTACTCTATAGACTTTCTCATGTAGGTTAATCGATCAATCGAGAAGCAGGCTCTAATTGATATCAATTTAATATCAATAGTTGACACAAATGCATTTTAATAGATTCGTTTTTTTTTTATAAAGACCATTAAGATCGATTAGCCTGATTAACCACGTACAGTCCTGTATATTGTACTTTGTTGTACAATGGTGATGGTTATTTTCACTATTGGATAAAGAATAATCGTTCAATTGTAATTGAGGCAAAAGGTTGAAATAATCGCTTTATTGAAGTCATATCGCCCAGCTGTGTTGTCTAAAATGTCTTAATTGGGAATAAGCCTTTGAGAAAAACTACATTTTCAACATTAACCAGATAAAACAAATGAAACAGAAAACTAAACAAAACATACAAAGATAACACAGCAACAAATAAAATAACAACAGTACACGTAGAACATTATATGAATCATTGTGTCATAGATCTCTTATGAATATTCTTAGTCAAAACATGATGATTATTGTTGCCGAGCCTGCATTGAAGTGTAATTGAGCTACACATGCGTAAATGGGAAAGGGTTAAATAGCACAGGGAACTTGAGTTTTTGTTCCATTTACGGAACAGAGCAGCAATTGTGATGAGAGAGAATGTGTGTCCAAACAATGACACAAAAACATACGTCTGATTGACATTCCGAGCGCAATGACATTTCGGTGCAGGTTTCGGTCGTCACTCAAAGCTCATACAGTAAAAGAATGCAAACAAAGCTAATTCTGTCAATATAAAACCTTGTTGTTGTGAAAGCGACATCCAGAAAAATCCAGATCCGCCGATCCAGTCCGGATCACCAAATAACTTTGTTGAATGTTCGCCCCCAGCGGATAGGTACGCTTAAACCCACTAAAACCCCAGCATCCATATTGCTGGGAATACCTTTGCAGAAAATAGCAAATTGACAAGCTCAATCAGTTGTGAGCTTGTCGATCGGCACACACACACACACACACACACACACACACACACACACACACACACACACACACGCGCGCAAAGAGTACCTGTCGTTGTAGTGATTTTCACACACTGTCGGTGCACCCTGAGTGCACACAGGTCACGGAGGGCAAAGTGACTACGGTATTAAGCCAACCCCAGGGTTTGTGCCTGAAAAACTAAACCAAAAACAATACAATAGGTCCTTGTGGAGTTGTAGGCGTTTCATACTCCTTCGTTCATGTCACAGGAGGATCAAAGATTGCGCTGTCTTTGCCCGGTGAGGGACTCTGAAAGTGTTTATTGCAAGTAGGGATGTGACGATATCAAAATGTCATATCATGATTATTGTGACCAAAGACATCGCAATTTACGATATTATTGCGATAATCAAAATATCCCCAACGTCCGTTATCCTCGGGCGGAACATTGTCTTTGCCAAATAAATAGCCGATCTACAAGCTCACGCGTTGTGAGCTTGTAGATCTGCTATTTTTTTGCATGACGGAGGACGATATCGCGAAGCTGATTACCAAACAGAGACTTTCCCACTGGACAGTGTGTAGGCTTTACAGTTAGAGGATTGACAAGCTCAGTCGTTGTGACGCGGTGATCGTAGTGAAGGCGTGGGAGAGTTCAATCACCACAAAGCACAGTCATCGGGTTGCGTTGCATTCCTCCGGCCTCTAGGGGGAGCGATGGAGAGGAAGGGGCAGTGAGTCCCCACAGTGAAATGCACCTCGCCCTGGGACCAGAATCTCACAGTGTGTGTGTGTGTGTGTGTGTGTTGGTGGGGGGGTACGGGGACACATTCTCATGATTCCTCAAGGGATTCCCACTAGTTGCCTCTGCGTGTGTGTGTGAGCGTGCGTGTGTGTGTTTACTTAAGGATATATTTTCTTGGTGGGGGGGGCTGTCGGCAGCTGTGTTCAGACAAGTACTTCCCACAGTGTCACACACACACACACACACACACACACACACACACACACACACACACACACACATGTGCGCCGGCTCACTCAAAGTCCCTTCAAGGTTAAAGAGTACAACGGGACTCTGTGTGTGTGTGTGTGTGTGTGTGTGTGTGTGCGCGCGTGCGCGTGCGTACGTGCGTGCGTGCGTGCCAGGAAGTGCTTCCAGTAGCCCTGGGATGCATGTGTCATCCTGTTCTCTCAGTAAGGAGGCCAGGCTAGGCCTTCAGAAGGAGTGCGGGGCACCAGCGGAGGCGTGGGTGCCAGCTACGCAGTAACGCCAACAGCTGTCTTTTACAGCCCAATCAACCCCAATGTCACACGCACGTGCACACACACACGCACGTGCACGCACGTACACACGCACACACACACACACGTGCACGTCGCACACACACACACACACACACGCACACACACACACACACACACACACACACACACACACACACACACACACACACACTGTACATTCAGTGGTTGTGAGCAGCCTACATTCACTGACTTCCCTAAATATATGCTTGGAGGCAGCCATCCCATTGCAATACTTCGCGCCACTCTGCAAGCTTGTCCATCTGCTGTTTTTGAAAGATTTTGAATTTCTTTTTTATTTCTTTTTGGGCTTTGTATGCCTTTTTGGATAGTAGGCTACTGAAGGTTGACCGCCTTGGTTCGGGACTCGAACCCGTGACACGCTGTCAGGCTACACTGAGCCTATAGGATCATTTCTATCATTTCTTCTCCCTCCAGAAGAGAAGATCTCCTGTCATGAAACATTTTCAAATGGGGGGTCCACGGCCAAATGCATTTAAATTTGAGGGTAGGCCTACTTGGCATGAAGAAGTTTGAGAACCACTGATTCAGAAGGCATTTGTACAATCGGCCTCAACGAGGTCAAAGCAGTATTGTATACGCAGCAAAGGTCGTCGGGAACGGGATTCGAACCAGCGACACGCTGTCAGGCATCGTGCTATGAGTCCCTAAAAAAGATTAATTGTGGCCAATATCACAACACATTCAACTGTTCTCTCGCTACAAACTGAACTCGCATCCCTCGACTGTTTCCCAAAATAGAACGGCAGCGTAATCAAGATTTCCTGGAAATCTTACACAACAATATCTGTTTTTTGTAAGGCGGAGGCAAGAATTGAAAAATTATATTTAGTTTTTCTTTTTCTTTTTTTTGTCTGTCCGAAAAATGCTTAGGGCAGTGTCTGCAATCTCCTCTCTGTCTCCGTTGACCATTAGTGTAAAAAGTAACTAAGTACAATTTCGAGCTATTTGTACTTTACTTGAGTAATTCCATTTTTTTTACTTTTACTTGTACTCCACTACATCTCAGATCCAAATATTGTACTTTTACTCCACTACATTTATTTGAAAACTATTAGTTACTTAGCATTATATCCACTTCAGCCCTATATACATTTCGGTCATTTGAAAATAGCCGATCTACAAGCTCACAATGCGTCATGATGTGAGCTTGTAGATTGTCTATTTTCAAATATTTTCATACACTTGAAAACTTGTGAAATGGGACATTCTGCATAATGAGTACATTTACTTTTGGTACTTTATATATACTTTTGATGCCAATACTTTTGTACCTTCACTCAATTCAAAAACTCAAAAACTACATTTTGGATTCTGGACTTTTACTTGTAACAGACTAGTATCTCTCCATTTCAGTATAGAGGGTATGCGTATGACATCATCATCATAACCGGAAGTTATCCGGGAACGCCTACTGAGTGGCAAAGACTACTTTCTGGCCTTGACAGCCCATACATCCAAACAGAAAAGTCCTATCTGATTGCATTAAATGACATTAAACTCACTTTAATACCCTCTATGATACTAAATCTCAAGTAAATAACGGTAGTACTCTTCTCTTCCCAGCAGTGCTCAGGGCAGTGTCTGCCATCTCCTCTGTGTCTCCGCTCACAGAGTCAGAGATGTTAACTCTCCTCATTACGTCAAGCTGTCTGAACCCATAGCCTTTCTTCTCTTCCTGTTTCCTGCCGGGAGCGGAGCGGAGCGGAGGCCCGGCTTTGTGCGTCCGCTTTTACTGTTTTAGACATGGATTCATTTATATCGTCACTGTCGGGCAGAAACCTTGTATCTCCAAGTTTCAGATTTGCATGATTTTTGCAAAGTAAAGCCCTGTTTCTTCATACAAGGCCGTCGCACAAAAGTAGTGAAAACAGCAGATCTGCAAGCACACAGCGCTGCAGATCTGCAAGCACACAGAGGCGTTGTGTGGCGTTGACAGACAGTCAGCTCTAACAGTGCAAGAACACAAGAACAAATTACTAAATATAAACAGATAAAAAGACAGAGTGTGTGTGTGTGTGTGTGTGTGTGTGTGTGTGTGTGTGTGTGTGTGTGTGTGTGTGTGTGTGTGTGTGTGTGTGTGTGTGAGAGTGTATTAAGGGAATGCCTCGTGGAATGTCGTCTTCCTGTGCTATTTTGAGTTGCTTCCTCCTCTCAGAAAACACTTTGGCGTCTCCCTCAGGTAGCCCCGCTGCCCCCCTCCCCCACCACACACACACACACACACACACACACACACACACACACACACACACACACACACACACATACACATACACATGGAATGATATTATAGACTGTCGGGAAGACCACCTCCCTGTCCTAACCCTACTTTATCATTCGAGTGTCGCTACACTACATTAATGTAGATTGGCTAATTCCTCTGCTTATAAAATGTATTTTCTTTTAAATAATAATAAAATAGTAACAGCGTTGGACGTACAGTACAAGGTTTCCACGCGACAGAGGCAGCATACGGGGACGCATTAAAGCACTGTTACGCAATTAAGCCAGCAAAGCAAGCACCGCTCGACACCATTAACACTACACGGGTCAACACAGTGCTGAGTGAGTGTGTGTGTGCATGCGTGCCTGCATGCGTGTGTGTGCGTGTGGAGTGCACGGCGCTGGGCTAATGTCCAACACATGAGAGAGCGGTCAGCAACACGGAGATGTAATTGACAGCAGTGATGGCTCGCCGCTTCTCAAGGGCCCACTCCACTGGAGTGTGTGTGTGTGTGTGCATGCGCGCGCTCACGTGTGTGTGTGTGCGTGCGCGAGTGTGTGTGCGTGGCGCGCACATGCGCGTGCCTGTGTGTGTGTGTGTGTGTGCGTGCGTGCACGTGAGTGTGTGGTGGCTTGTTGTTTGAACATAGCAGACATTCTTTGTTAACGCTTTCTCTCTCTCTCTCCCCTCTCTCTCTCTCTCTATCTCTCTCTCTCTCTTTGTCTATCTCTCTTTCTCTCTCTCTCTCTCTCTCTCTCCTCTGTCACCTGTCACTTGCTAATTGCCCTATTTCTATGCAGGTGACTGAGCTTTATGCATGTATGCATGAGCGTGCGTGTGCGTGTATGCTCGCCCTCGCGGGTGTGTGTGTGTGCACGTGCTTGTTTGTGTGTATATGTGACACTGCTCTGCATCTCATTGAGTGTGTTCATCCAGTGTTAGTGTGTGTGTGTGTGTGTGTGTGTGTGTGTGTGTGTGTGTGTGTGTGTGTGTGTGTGTGTGTGTGTGTGTGTGTGTGTGTGTGTGGTGAGGCTGTGGGTTGAAGTATGACACATTGTGCAGAGTCAAACCACACCTCTGTGGAAGCAGCCAGGACCTGTACAGTGTGTCAGTGGTTCTCAAACGTTTTAGTGCCAATAAGGACCCCCACATTGATATGTAAATGGCGGGCTTTTATCGAGCCCACTATTGAGCATTTTTTTATATTTTGTGGAAAGATGTGAGATGACAAATTCTGAACAGAACTGGTATCTTTTTGTTATTGGCCAGTTGTTGCGACTGTGAGTTTGTGGCTGACCACCATCTATGAAGATGACAATTAACAAAAGTAAACATAATGTGCCTATCATTTTAAACAACCATTAGTTAATGTGCAATACGTTTTAAATGGCTTTATATTAGGAATAGTACTGTAATAATGTCTTGATCGCCTCTTGTCTTGATTGTTTAAACGTGATGTCATGGGACGCTATGCTCGATAACAGGCTTGATAAGCCCAGAGCTTATTGATACCGGCCGGGTAATCGATAAATGTGTTATCGAGTGTGTAACAGGGTTGTGTTTCGAGCTCCATCCCTAATTGTGATGCTATGTTACCTACCTTTTGACGGGGACCCCCTGGAATACCAACCCACTCTGAGAGCCAATGGAGTAATGGATGACCCTTTAGGCCTTGGCATCGCGGCTGCTGCTGTGATCCCATATCGCACCATGACTTAGTTGTGTATATTTTGTCTGGGTTTGCCTCATTTGTCCATGACGGGTGGTGTGTGTGTGTGTGTGTGTGTGTGTGTGTGTGTGTGTGTGTGTGTGTGTGTGTGTGTGTGTGTGTGTGTGTGTGTGTGTGTGTGTGTGTTGTGTGTGTGTGTGTGTGTGCGTGTGCGTGTGTGTTTGTGTAGGCTGGTTGTCAAGGTTGTCTGGTCTAGCGCTATGAACCCCCACCCCCCCTGCTGTGCTGGCTGTGGGTGTGCAGACATGATTGGACCCTCCAGGCACCCATAGTTTACCATATCTTCATGAGGCACGGAGCAGGCCCTGTCAAATAGCCTCGTTGTCGGGTGGAAACCTTTAAATGATTTAAAATAGTGAAAATAGCAGATCTACAAGCACACAACGCCTCGCGTGATGAAGTAGGGCTTTTGATTTAGGAAAGAACGTGCTATTTTGAAACTTGGGAGATACGAGGTTTCTGCCTGACAGTGACGACTTGCAAGGCTGCAGAGGAGAGAAGAGGAAGAGAGGAGAGGGGAGGGGAGGGGAGAGATAAGGAGATGGTGGTTTTGGTGAGAGGCGAGGGAAAGAGTTGTGTTTGTGTGTGTGTGTGTGTGCTTGCGTGCATGCGTGCGTGTGTGTGTTGTAATAAATAGTGTGTGGTTTTCAGGAAGTTAAAGGTCATGTGTCTCATCAGCATTCCTCCCTTCCTCCACCCCCCACCCCCACCTCCCCACCTCCCTTCCTCCCATGAATTCTCTCCATCCTTTCACTTCTCCTCTGCCCTGAGCTGTCAGTCTGTCTGTTTGCAGTCAGACAGACAGACAGACAGACAGACAGACAGACAGACAGACAGACAGTGTGAGGATACTTTTATGGACTTTTATTATGAGGACAAGCTACAGGCTAGGGATACACGATTTTGTCTGATACCGATTACATTTTGGGCGGGGATTTTAGTGGTTTTTACCTTTCTTGTAGTTCATGTTACGTGTTATGACGTTATTTGTATTCAACACCACATTGGAAATAAGTGTTGTATTAGTAAGTGAAGTGCTCATCGGCCCCTTTTCCACCAGGGTTGAACCGGCTCAGTTATTTTTCCCCTGCCTAATATTGAACCAGTTCAGAGTGTTTCCACTGAAAATGATTTGGTTCAGAATCAGAACACCCTAAAAGTTGGTTCGGAACTGGAACCAAAAAAGGGACGCAAGAATAACAATCTAGAACGAAACCAGATCTAGAACAAAAGTTATTTTGGTGGAAAGGGGGCCATCCTGGGTTTGGAGTTATACTATGTTGAAACTTTATTTCGCCAAAATAAAGTAAATCTCTCAATCTCTCTCTCATGGCTTTGTTTCAGTCTCTCCCTTGTGTGTTTCCTCTCGAGAGTGCCCACTTACCCGTCCTCCACCATAGCTTTGTATTACAGCTAAAAGATAACACAGACCCATTATCCTGATGGCACTCAACATGTATTGTTTCCCTCTCTCTGCCTCTCAGGTGGAAGAGTGCATCGCTGCGTGTCTGCCTGACGTCTCACAGTGGATGTCTTCCCACCACCTCAGGCTGAACCCAGACCGGACCCAGCTTCTCTTCTTCTCAGCAGGTAGAAGATCTTTAGAACACCCTGGTGGCTTTTAGGGTTCCCATGGGTGTTGTCCTGGACAGTCACTTGTCCCGGCTTAAACACACACAATGTTCACTAACAGCAAATTGATTTAGTTTTAGTCGTGGTCTTTTGAATACAATTCCCTTTAGTCCCAGTCACATCTTAGTCATCTGACAGGTTTTACTTTTAGTCTAGTCTTACTTAGTCGACTAAATATCATAAGTATTTATTCGACAAAATTGGCAGTTGATTTTGCCGACTGAAATTAAATATAGCAGGCCTTGATGGTGCCGTAATTCCCGATTAAGGGCCGATGCATACTCCACTTTTAAAGCCTAATTTATTTTGGTTCGGCTCTGTCTAAACTACAATATGATATCATTCAGAGGGGGGGTACAGTCATTAATTCGGCTGTTCGGTGCAACCGAGATTTTATAACTCTCCGAACCGACCGGCTCTAAAAGTATGCATCGGCCCTTATACTTAGCTGTGTGCCAACAATAGCCGATCCGCAAGTCCTATATCACGTCAAATTCCTACATATTACATATCGTCGTTGTCTCGTATCTCCAAGTTCCAAATTTGTCCGTTTCTTCGCAAAGTAAAGCCCTGCTTCATCATACAAGGCCGTCGCACAAAAGTAGTGAAAACAGCAAATCTACAAGCACACAATGCCTCGGCTGTTTTCACTAGTTAAATCATTTTTAAAATCATAAAATGCAAAACGAACGGTTTTGGACATACAAGGTTTCCACCCGACAATGACGATATTATACCAATACCGGTTGAAAAATTATGAAACTATTATAATAATACATGAAATAAATGTCTCTCCCTGGCATCCTGCAGTAAGTGGAGTGTCCTCTCAGGCAGGGTGTGTCTGGTTGCTACAGACAGATTACTGGCGTTCACATAATTGATTGTTCTCCTGGCTTTAGAGGCTTTTTAAGTGCCGGAGGGGAGATTAATCAAACGCACCTAATGTAGAGAGGATGTGTGATCTAATACTACAATCTGTCAGGTGTACACACACACACACACACACACACACACACACACACACACACACACACACACACACACACACACACACACACACACACACATCTGTGGCCCCTGTCCTATCTCAGGTGTAATTAATCAGAGAGTATAGCGTAAACGATTGCCCTGAGTGTGAGAGTGTTTGGTGCGTGTGTGTGTGTGTGTGTGTGTGTGTGTGTGTGTGTGTGTGTGTGTGTGTGTGTGCGTGTGTGCGTGTGGCACAGAGGAACCCCGCCCCACATACTGTACACGTGCACTTGCACGGCTGCACACACACATGCGCGAACGCCCATCACCGCCATTGCGGTGTGGTTATTGTCCAAATGATTTCTTTCACAGGAAGAGATGTATATTGTGTGCCTGCGTGCGTGGCAGCGTGGCTTACCCTGAATATGAATGAAATCATGCATTCACAGGCATCTTATTAACTGCTATCGGTATGGACATGCGTGTGGCTGTGTGCACGCGCACGTGCGCACACACACACTTGCTGAGGAGGTTTCTTCGGGCCGTGAGTGACACTCCCTCGAATCAGATACAACATGCCATCAATTCTCTCTCTCTCTCTCTCTCTCTCTCTCTCTCTCTCTCTCTCTCTCTCTCTCTCTCTCTCTCTCTCTCTCTCATGGTACCAGCTATTGTTTCAGTGTCACCTGCCATTAGTGCAGAGATAGATGATCAATGTTGGGACTATGGGAAGACCGGCTTTATTTTTGCTGTGGTGTGCAGAGAATGTCAAAGCATGTTCGTCACCTTCTGGAGTTGAGGCTTTTTAGCCTGTTCAATTAGCAAATTATTTAGGCCTCCATTGTTTGTAAGGCTGGGGAATACATACTCTCCGACATGATGGACGTGGTATTTGTTTTAACCAGTATCAAACATATAATTTTCCAAATGTCTGTCTGTCTGTCTGTCTGTCTGTCTGTCTGTCTGTCTGTCTGTCTGTCTGTCTGTCTGTCTGTCTGTCTGTCTGTCTGAGTGTCTGTCTGAAACAGCGTTTCTCCTCAGTGGCTGGAGCAATTGATCTGAAATCGCATCACCATTAGCATATGAACACACCTAACATAACTGTGAAGCCTGTTTGTCACTTTCACAAATCGTATGCTGTATATTAGCATTTTTATGGTGCATCTACTATCTATTCTGCATCTAGCATGAGGCCTATCTATTCTGCATCTAGCATGAGGCAACATGTTTAACCAGCTCTCTGTGTGTGTGTGTGTGTGTGTGTGTGTGTGTGTGTGTGTGTGTGTGTGTGTGTGTGTGTGTGTGTGTGTGTGTGTGTGTGTGTGTGTGTGTGTGTGTGTGTGTGTGTGTGTGCGCGCAGGCGGGGGCGTGGGGGGGAGTGTCATGGCCCTGTTACAGATGTTGTCCAAAAATCATGCAGATCAGTAGTAGTACACAGTATCTCTATAGTCTATAGCCAAACGAAACGGGTATTTCTTACATTGATGCTCCTACATATTATCATGTAAGCACCAGTTAAAGTTACTTTCCATCCTTCATATACTGTGTACCCACAGTGCACCCCATAACCCACACACTGCACATCATTTCAGAGCTCATATCTTTGAACGGGTAAGGGCTAGTTGTAGTAAATGGTAAAAGGTGCATTTATATAGTGTAGGGTTAGGGTTAGGCACTTTACATAGATTGTGCATTACATTCACACATTCACACGCAAGGCACCAACCTGCTCACCGGGAGCAACTAGGGGTTCAGAGTCTTTCTCAAGGACTCTTGGACACTAACTCAGCTGAGGGAGCCCGGGATCGAACTGGGAACCCTTCAGGAACCCTCCGTGTTCCAATGACGGTTTCTCTACTCTTGAGCCGCTGCCGCCCCCTAGTAAAGAGCACTTCTCCCATTTTCAACCTTCTTAATTGAATTGCTCCTCACTATCACTCATTATAATTATAATAATTATAATAAGGTACAATTGTGTCTCAGAGGAGTAGCTGAACGGCTATTTTCAGCAAAAAGTTTTCCTCACAATATGGACAAGGTTCAAGGTTACTTTATTCTGGACGCCGGGTTTTAAGGGTTTAAACCCTATATCAGGGGTCTTCAACGTTTTCAGGCCGGGGACCCCCAAACTGATGGGGAGATGGAGCAGGGACCCCCTACCACCTCGTAGGGTGGGGGGGTCGGGGCTACGACATATTTTTTATTTTAAACATGTACAAGTTACAGCGAGCAGGGTGGGCCGTACCACTACCATTTCTAAACATACTACTTATTAAATGAGAACAAATGTCAATAATATCAACAATATGTGAATTGCATAGTAATCATGTATTCAAGCTATTCAAAATGGATAGAATCATGATTTATTTTTTAACATAAATGTGGAAAAACATTTTTTGAAATCTTTCTTTCTTTCTTTTTTTTTTTTATCAATAATTTCGCGGACCCCCTGCAGTACCTCCGCGGACCCCCTGTTGAAGACCCTTGCCCTATATATTTAGTCGACTGGAGCCCCCCTTGTTTATCCTCTACACCGGGGGTCTTCAACATTTTTTCCGGGAGCTGAGAGATATACTGAAAATACTAGCATAGAGCACTGCGGGAATTATGGTTCAAGACAGTGGTTTTCAACCCTTTTCAAATCAAGGTCCATTGTATATTCAGCATTTGAGCTGCAGACCACAATTTGATCTGAGATTTAGCCTCTCAGACCCAAAACGTACGAATATTTTGTTGTTGTTGGATAGGATTTTATCCACAATTGCTTCCATGCTGTATTGAGGTGATACCATAGGAGAGATGACAGGCAAACAAACGCTGATGAAAATAGCAATTCTTCTGTATTCTCTATATTGTGTGGACTTATTGTAAATGAAGTAATTCAGGTATTTAACAATAAGTTAACTCTTGAGAGCGTAAAATGAAATAAAATCTGGTTTCTATAAGTTCTATTGGTTCTATTGGTTACCAACTCTCCGTCATTTAGCTGGGGACCACCTGGAGCCGCCTCAAGGACCACTAGTGGTCCCCCGGACCCCCAAACTAAGACTCTGATTTTTTCTTCTCTCTGTGTTTACTACATGTCAGTTTAGTACCAGGAAGTGGTTTATAAAAAGGAAGCGAGGCTAAGCGGCGCAAACCCTGGGCCTATTTTAGCTTGTTGCCTTTAGCGATCACGTGATCACTTCCATTTCCCTTTGATTTCTAAACAAACAAGCCAAATATACTGAGGAATGAAATTACTGAGCACTGAGCAGCAACTCACTCTCAGTTAAGTGAATATTATAAGCCTGGGATTAGGTTTGCGTGCCTTTGATTCCGTCTGAATAGCGCGTGTGCGTGCGTGCGTGCTTGCGTGTGTGTGTGTGTGTGTGTGAGCTATGAACTGCCCCCACCCCCAAACAAATAAATAATCATTTACTCTACCAGCGGGGAGAAGGGTGCTTCCGACACATTTCAGCATCGTTTTAGCGCCTATTTCAGCAGCCCTAGGACAATATTTTGGCATTACCTGCAATTCTTTTCGTAGCTTTTTGTGTGCGCGTGCGTGGTTCCCGGGTCGACCCCAGGCTCGCCCTGGGTTACTGTCGAAGTGTCCTTGAGCAAGACACTGAAGCCCTAACTGCTCCTGCCTCGCACGGGTTCCTAGTCTACGAGTGTGTGGGTGAACGTGAGAGAATGTGTGTGTGAGAGAGAGAGAAGACGGCAGGAAATGGTTATTTCCCATGGGGCCGTGTGACATTAACTGTGGGCTGCACACACACACACACACACACACACACACACACACACACACACACACACACACACGCTGATACTCAATCAGTATTCGGGGTCAAGGAAGGACACAGCTGTCATTGTAACAACACATGGTACAGAAAGTACAACCGTGTGAGTGTTTGCAGTATTTACAACACACTCTGAATGAAGCCTGGTCAACCAATGGGTTAATTAATGTTGCTGGGTTAGGGGCCCTTATAGTCAACCAGTAACGGTGTGGAGGGTTACCCAAGTAGTTAATTAGTAATACATTATAGCATCTGCTGCAGTCGGCCAATTGTCAGAGTACTACTCTATTTCAGGCTGCGACACCCCCCAAATGAATTAATCTAAACAGGGGACCCTGACAAGCACTTGGAATGGTAGGAGCTGAGGCATTCAATCTCGTTTGACTCAGTTCCATGGATACTTTTTGTGAAAATGACTATTTGGCCAATGTTTAACCAATTAGTTTGTTGATGATTACTTTTGATGCTGTAGTGGTCTTTTGCTTTGTTTTTGAGCGGTGCTATCCGCTCCTACGTCTGGCTTTGTGTTTATGTACGTATGAGCACGGAACTCCATGTATGGAGATAATTGACGTCACAGACAGAACGGCCCATACAACGAGATATGCACGTGTGTCGCGTTTGATACCATCACTTCGCACAGGTGCGATTTTCTTCGCACCTGTGGAGGTCCCCTGGGAGTCCCGACCCACAGGTTGAGAACCACGGCCCAAGACTACTCTATGATGTCACAGTATTGTGATGTCATACGGCGACATCAGGCATCTCCATACTTGGGGTTAAAAGCAGAGGCAGACACAGCCAGACCAGAGTTTCTCAGTATAAATCTAGACTAAACGACTGCAAGTATAACAAGTACGTGCTAAAGAGTATGCAGGATAGCATAGCATCGATCTAATAATAGCATACTCTCTAAGAAGATACTGTATCATAGTACCTTTGAACATAATGTGGCTTGGTTTGATAAATAACTAGTCAAGCATTCAAGCATGTTTACATGGTTTATTTCACATGAAAGTAGATAATCAAAATAATTAGACCTTAAATCCAGGAAAGTATCCACTTTAGATTTGAGCTATATATCGACTCTGTCGGGTGGAAACGTCATATTCAGAATTCAAATGTGAAAGCATCAAAAGTAGCAAAAGCATCAACAAAACACAAAAAGCTAAAAATATGGAGGTGAGAGATTTCTGCCCGACAACAAATATAAGCAACAGAGACGGTTTCAGGATTTACTGTAGAAGAGAGTTGCAGAATGGGCCTCAAGTCACACTGGAGGTGTGCGTGCGTGTGCATGTGTGTGCGTGCGCGCACGTGTGTGTGTGTGTGTGTGTGGAGCTGTGACCATCCACCCTGAGGATGGACAGGGTTACCATGGCAACCTGGATTTCTTCTCTTGATTAACTCTCCCCACGCTTCGAACGATAACGCTCGCCCCATTTTTTACAGAACGTCGATGCCAATACGGCGCTCGTTCGGTTCGTTCGTCTGATGACTGTAAGCTGATGAGGCGTCGCGCGGCCGTTTACTGTAAACACATTTTCCGCTGTGATGGTGTAAAAAATCCATTATGCGTTAGATCAACGGAGAACAATTCACTTCCTTGTTGATTTCCTCTGGCCCGGAGGCTCTGTAGCCAGTGACTGCTCTGAATGTACGGCAACACATAGCAGGACAATTCACATTCATTCTCGCATGACGCCGCCCTCTGCTGCCTGGCAGACCAAAGTGCACTATTGCACAACCAAAAAAAATAAAAATAAATAAATAAATGTCTGTCTGTCTATCTACTATAACGTCGCAAAGGTAAGCCGCTTTTTGATGGCGCCAGACCCAATAAATAAATAAATGATCTGGCAGTAGGAGAGTTAAGAGCGACAGTTTAATTAGGGTCTGTGCTCTCACTCTCTCTCTCTCTCTCTCTCACACACACACGCACGCACGCGCACGCACGCACGCACGCACGCACGCACGCACGCACGCACGCACACATACACACACACACACACACACACACATCCATACTGTCCTACACCTCACACCTGATTTACGAACTGATGATGAGGAATTTGGTTGTATCGTGTGTGTGTGTGTGTGTGTGTGTGTGTGTGTGTGTGTATTGTCTGGGTCAGGGCAGGTCTCTCATCCTGCACTGGTCTCAGGGGACATCTGCTGTTCTGTTAGTGCTCCCTAGAGATGGGTGTATCTATCACTATGTGTGTGTGTGTGTGTGTGTGTGTGTGTGTGTGTGTGTGTGTGTGTGTGTGTGTGTGTGTGTGTGTGTGTGTGTGTGTGTGTGTGTCACACCTCCCTATTTCACGTTTTTTTAATTTGCTTCCTGTATCTCTCTCTCTCTCTCTCTCTCTCTCTCTCTCTCTCTCTCCTCTGTCTTGTTTCAGTTCCTTGTTCCAGTTTTCTTCTTGTTCTCCCTCACCACCCCTTTCTCTTTCATTGCTCTGACACACACACACACACACACACACACACACACACACACACACACACACACACACACACACACACACACACACACACACTGTGTCCTCCACCCCCACATCCAAATGCCCATATGCTCAGGTCAGGAGGTGGTGTGTGCGCGCGCGCGAGGGTGGGTGTGGTTGGGTATAACATGTGATTGTGTGTGACTGTGCTCTGTGAATGTATAGCACACATAGCCCAAGTTGCATGTTTTATTCATGTGCTTTGTCTATGAAGCGTGTGTGCTTGTGTGCACAGTGCACACACTTACAGTTGAGTTGAGTATTGGCCAAAGATTGTGTGTTCACCATTGTCACCCGATTACGCTGACGAAGCCATAGACCTGAAACCAGGGACGTCCTGGGCCCCTGATTCAGCCCGGGAAAAAGAGTTGGAGAGGCCCTCATTGCGTGCTATAGAGAGAGATCTCTCTGCTACTTTGCCATTCCAGATCATGACAAGTGACAAGCCAGTGGGCCAATTACATGAGTTATATTTCGTCGTTGTTGGGTGGAAACCTTGTATGTCCGTTGTATTTATCATTTTAAAAATGATTTAAACTAGTGAAAACAGCCGATCAACAAGCACACAACGCCTCGCACCGCGAGGCGTTGTGTGCTTGTAGATCTGCTGTTTTCACTACTTTTGTGCAACGGCCTTGTATGATGAAGCAGGGCTTTGCTTTGCGAAAAGATTGACACATTTGAAACTTGGAGTTACGAAGTTTCTGCCCGACAGTGACGATTTACTTTGTTGGCCGCCCAGCCCCCAAAATGGAACGAAGGCCGACATTCTTTTTTTTTTTTTTTTTTTTTTTAACCGGCTGTTCGGGAGTTGTCCCGCTTTTCCCAATGGCCAGCACGTCCCTGCCTGAAAACCTAGAATAACTTAACACAACGTAACTGCTCCCTCTGCCAACCTGGGGAAGGCAAAGGACTGACCTCATGCTTCCTTCTATGGCAGTCCAAGCTGCTTCTCAGTGGTTCTCAAACTTCACTTTCAAGGACCCTCATTTACGGGTCCATTTGGTTTTATTTGCACGCTCTCAGAGTTACACACCCCTAAGGGGCCATTTGGATCCCCCTCAAGGAACCCTGAGGGTACCTGGACCCCACTTTTGAGACCCATTGGTGTAGCCCACCTGGCACCCAAACTGTGGAATTAACTCCCTGTCGCACTTACAGACTCACTCCCTAGCTTCCGCCGTGGACTGCAGACTCACCTCTTCAGACTCCACCTAAACCCATAGCACTACTGTAACACTCCCCTTCCTTCGATGACCACACATGAATTAAGCTAGATAGCATTTTTAGGTTTTAGAAAAGTATGTGGTTGAGTATGTATGTTATTATTTTTCTAGATTTATATTCCTATGCATTTGTTGTATTGTTGTTGATGTACTGACATATTATCTTGCTTATTATATAAATGTATTACCTGCTTATTGTAAGTCGCTTTGGATTAAAAGCGTCTGCTAAATGCCTAAATTGTAAATTGAGGCAGAGTTTACAGTTTACAGTTTAGGCATTTAGCAGACGCTTTTAATCCAAAGCGACTTACAATACACAGATACAACATCACAATAATAAACAAGATAATAGGTCAGTACATTAACAGCAATATAACCATGTAAATGGATATCTATCTAGAGAAAACACAATATAATCAAAGTTCTAAAGAAACCTAAAAAGACAAATGCTAACTAGCTTGACTAGCTTCATGTATGGTCATTGATTTAACTGTAGTGCTAAGGGTTTAGGTGGAGGGTCCGTTGTTCTAAGTGCGACAGGGAGTTTATTCCACAACTTGGGAGCCAAGAGGGCAAACTGTCTCGGACGAGTGGATTTTTGCCCTAGAGTTTTTAGCGAGGGTTCGGTCAGTATCCCTGTGTTGGCTGATCTAATTGAACGAGTGGGGGTGTAGTAGGGGTTGATCAGGTTTTGGAGGTATGGAGGAGCCATACCTTTGGCTGCTTTGAAGGTCAGCATCAGTGTTTTGTATTCCATGCGGGCCGCAACCGGGAGCCAGTGGAGGCTGCGGAGAAGGGGAGAGACATGTGAGAACTTAGGCTGGTTGAAGACCAGTCGTGCCGCGGCATTTTGGATCAGTTGGAGAGGTTTAAGTGCACATGCCGGGAGACCAGTGAGGAGAGAGTTACAATAGTCAAGTTTTGATATGACAGATGTCTGAATGAGGAGCTGCGCTGCCTCCTGTGTGAGGAACGGTCTGATTTTACGGATGTTATAGAGTGTGAACCTACAGGAACAGGTGACTGATGCAATATGTGCCTTGAATGATAGCTGGCTGTCCAGGACCACACCAAGGTTTCTAGCAGTAGGAACTGAAGTCACCAATGCATTATCTATGGAAATAGTGAGATCTTGCATGGGGCAAGACTTAGCTGGGAAGAAGAGTAGCTCCGTCTTGTCCGGGTTCAGCTTGAGGTGGTGGGCTGACATCCACTGTGAGATGTTGGCTGTGAGATGTCGGCCAGAGTGTTTCCAGCGAGCCAACATGCACAATATCAGCACGGTGCACCCTGGCTCAGATTGTCCAGAATGAAACAGAGCCGTCAGACCCCTGGGGGGTCCTGACCCACAGGTTGAAAATCACTGGTCTGTGGAACACATGCGACTCGCTTCCTCCACCCTGTGGCATGCAGGGCTTTTTTAGACGACCCCCCCCCCCCCCCTGCTGTCACCCAGGTCGCCATGGTGACCCCCCCCCACCCCCCCAGGCAGTGCAACAACAAAAGGGAGCACTTCTCCAGTTGCTGCTGCTGCTGCTGCTACAAAATGAGCGTCATATAGCTGTCGTCTATGTAACACTCATCATCACACCAGCAGGCAGCGTGAAATGGAAATGACACCAGAGGCAGTTCACAGCTTGTTAGAGTCCGCTTGATGGGGAGGAACGCTCTCACTCACAGAGAGAGAGAGAGAGAGAGAGTGTCACGCTGCGTATAGCGCCGCCGTCGGGCCTCAAAACCTTGTATCTCCGTATTTTATCCGCTTTAGGTTTTTACGTCACATAACGCCCTAGTTGGTCGCGCGAGACTCAAGAGTGTCAAAGCAAAAGTGGTGAAAATTGCACCTAGAATGTGTGTGTGTGTGTGTGTGTGTGTGTGTGTGTGTGTGTGTGTGTGTGTGTGTGTGTGTGTGTGTGTGTGTGTGTGTGTGTGTGTGTGTGTGTGTGTGTGTGTGTGTGTGTGTGTGTGTGTGTGTGTGTGTGTGTGTGCGCGCGTGCATTGCCTCTAGATAGAGGTGAAATGCCAGGAAGCCTCCCTAAAAGATGCCTCCCTGTGTGGCTTGATTGTCAGACTGCTTCCACCTGGGTTAAAGGGCTTTGCACACAGGACCGTTTGCTGCATGATAAAAAAAAAAGCATTGGATTTGGAGTGCAAGGCTGTGCGGAATCCACACTGCGGATCCGAAAAGGAGTCATAAAAGGACAAGACGCATGAATCGAACTGGGTTCGATCGGGAAAAAAAACGCACTGCCGCAGCCACCTGCCGCATGGCAAATCCGGAGCCGGTGTGCATGAGGTCATAGAGAATCATTGTTTTCTTTAAAAAAATGAAATCGTCCGCTTTTTCCGTGCGAAAAAAACGTGTCTGTGTGCAAAGCCCTTACTCGGCTGAAGAAGCTTTCGTTAATGGCGTTTGAGGTTATGTTAGGGAATTTGTATTGTTGTTTAGGTTGCAATGGCAGGTTATGTTGTCTGAGTTACGCTGTATGTTTAAGAGTGCTTCGAGTGTTCATGTTTATTTCCTCTGTGAAGGTGTACCTGATTTTGTTCCTCAGTAAAGACAGTTGAGTTAAGCCTTGGTTCCTGAGTTTGATGTGTCCAATTTCATGGAGGCCATGAAGGCCATATGGTTGCCGTTACCCCTCAGTTTGGCCCTGTGACCCTCAAACCAATGGCAATGGCCTGAGGCCACATTGGCCTTAATGCTCCAGCTGACTGTACCACTTTCTCCTCTGTCTCGTTCTGGTCAATATAGTAGACACCAGTGTCCCTTTCTTGTCATTGTCATTTTGTCTTTTGTTGAGATTCTGAAATCTTAACTCCCCTGAGTCCCCATCTTTAAACCAATCCAGTGACTTTGATTGGTTCAGGGCTGAGCATGGATCAGATTGTAAATACCATCACTTATAATATTTGATGGCCTTCCTGCCCTGGCATTTGGCCTTTGTGCCCTCAAAAAACACCAAAAGCCAAGTGGCCTTGTCCCTAAAATGACGAAATTCCAGGCCTGGTCCTGACAGAAAATAGTAGGTCTACAAGGTCTATGTAACTTTGTAACAGATCGTCGTGGACTCACTCTTGTGCACAAACACAAAACTGGAGCAGGGGTGGAGTGTCATAGGCGTGCGTCTGGAGGTTTAGTGGTGTCTAAGTGCTGGACGATGGTGGCACCTGCTGGGTCTAGTCCAGGGGTTCCCAAACGTTTTTGTCTCAGGGCACCCTATAAATATTTGTTTTAATCCGAGGCACCCCTACATTATAATTTTCACTCCCAGCACCTTAAATTTATAGAATATCGTCGTTGTCGGGTGGAAACCTTGTATGTCCAAAACCTTTCTTTTTGTATTCATCATCTATAAAGCAGATCTACAAGCACACACCGCCTCGCGATGCGAGGCGTTGTGTGCTTGTAGATCGGCTGTTTTCACTAGTTTTGGGCGACAGAGGTTTCTGCCTGACAGTGACGATATTTCAGTGATTATGTTGCGAGGAAAACGTTGAGATAACAGCCATTTTGGTTAGAACTGACTGAAAATAACTTTGTACTTCAAGTTTAAAATGATACTAAATATTTCTTCAAGTGTCCAAATAAATTCCAAATATTATCAAATGATCTCGCGGCACCCCTGGACTGCCGTCGCGGCACCCCAGGGTGCCCCGTCACCCACTTTGAAAACCCCTGGTCTTGTCACACCCCCAGGAAGGCCAAGACGCATGGCATGGTGCCGTGTCGTGAGCTCGTAGATCTGCTATTTTCACTATTTCTGAAAATGTTCCACCCCGTTTCCTGAAAAGTAACAGTTTTGGACATACAAGGTTTCCACAGCAGGTGATGATATCTCTGCTGGCTGCGCACACGCACTCATTTTGGGTGTGGTGATTTCTTTCAGGAGGAGTTGAGTTAACAATCGTTAAAGGAGTAGTTCACCCGTAAAATGTCTATTTTTCTATTGATTACTCACACTATGGAGACTTGAGTTCTCTCTCTCTCTCTCTCTCTCTCTCTCTCTCTCTCTCTCTCTCTATATATATATATATATATATATATATATATATATATATATATATATATATATAATATATATATATATATATATTACTGGGCTACATCACCGAGGATACGTCCCAGGTGCATCCATGCAATGTTTTTCCGTTGGCAGATCTGAAGTGCATAATGCATTGTGAGCTTTAGGCAGCCTATTTCATCGAATGTTTTGCCCCAGAATCGGGAGGCTATAGGGTTCAAGTGGTTCAGGTTAATATAAAAGCAGCACACGTTTGAGTCTTTGTGCCCAGTCTCAGTCTGTTACACTCAGAGTTCAGATTATGGACAGGAGGCCTCGCTTCATCATTTGGGGCTTAAGCTCTCATCATCAACAATCGGGTGCTAAACTATTCTGGCACCAACATGTGGAATTGTTTCGTTTACTGCCTGCCTGTGCACATTTCTGGTGCATTTCTGTGTGCACAGGCATGCAGGCAAGATGCATGTGTGTGTGCCTGCATGCTTGTGTGTGTGCGTGAGCGTGCGTGCGTGTGCACGACACATACTGCAAGGTAATGGGCAATCACAGCGAGTCAGAGTGCTTTAGCATACAATGCCTCTGCAGCAACAATGCTTTCCTTTTCTCCCAGCAAACCCATCACATGGCGTCTCAGGGCTGCGTTTGCAAACCAAGCACAAACTGCAAATTGCCCTGCATTGCTTTTGGATTTAGTTTACTCATAGTCTTTTGAATACAATGTAATTTCGTTTTAGTCATATTTTATTCATCTGAAAATGTAAAAAAAAAAGACACCTATAGATCTGTAACTCTGGTTGTGTACAAATGGAACCAAATGGACCCGTAAGGGGTCCAATTGTCAGTTAGTAGAGTTAAGGGGGGGGTGGACCTTGGAATTTATAGGTTTGAGAACCGCTGCTCTAGACCAGGGGTTCCCAAACTTTTTTGTCTCAGAGCACCCCATAAATATATTTTTTTAATCCGAGGCACCCCTGCATTATGTTTTTCACTCCCAGCACCTTATATTTATAGAGCATATCGTCGTTGTCGGGTGGAAACCTTGTCCAAAAGCATTCATTTTGTTTATCATCTATAAAATGTACTAAACTAGTGAAAACTGCAGATCTACAAGCGCTTGTAGATCGGCAGTTTTCACTAGTAGTTTTGTGCGACAGTCTTGTATGATGAATTATGATGACTAGAAGCTCGGCCGCCCTTCGGGCGGCCGAGCGTCTAGTCGGCGCCCTGGCCAACTCGGGAACAATGTAAATAGGGGATGAATGCCCCGCCCTTTAATGCAAACCCCATTATACCTGTTGTCATAGGATCTGTTTTGACCATCTGTTTGCGTGTGTCCATTTATGCCCATGGCTTGTGAGATGCGTCGGTTATCTCCATATATAGAGATTCAACACGTGCAAAGTACAGGAGTGATGTCAGAATGAGTCAGCAGAAGTGATGTCAGAATGCCCATATGCCCATATATGGAGATCTCTGTATCTGTGTCCCCTTTATGCCCATATACGGAGATTGCGTCCATTTTATGTCACAATGAGTCAGCACTTGCGCCGATACATCCATACATTATGCCCATATATGGAGATGTGCGGCCGAGCATCTAGTCGGCGCCCTAGCCAACTCGGGAACAATGTAAATATGCCCATATATGGAGATCTCTGTAGGACCCGTTATGCCCATATATGGAGATGCGCGGCCGAGCGTCTAGTCGGCGCCCTAGCCAACTCGGGAACAATGTAAATATGCCCATATATGGAGATCTCTGTAGGACCCGTTTTGACCATCTGTTTGCCTGTTTGTCTTTGAGTCAGCAGAAGTGATGTCAGAATGCCCATATGCCCATATATGGAGATCACTGTATCTGTGTCCCCTTTATGCCCATATACAGAGATTGCGTCCATTGTATGTCACAATGAGTCAGCGCTTGCGCCGATACGTCCATTTATGCCCATATATGGAGATGGGCGGCCGAGCGTCTAGTCGGCGCCCTGGCCAACTCGGGAACAATGTAAATATGCCCGTGTTGTCATAGGAGTGTGGGGTCATGTGGTGTACGTGATGTCATGGAGATATCTGTCTGTCTGCAATCCATTTTATGCCCATATATGGGGGCATTCATTTTATGCCCATATATGGAGAACGCGCGTGCCTGTGGGACGAACGCCCATATATGGAGAACGCGCGTGCCCGTGGGACGAACGGTTCTCGAGATACGCGGATTACATACATACACACACACTCACAGAGATTTTTTGTTGACTCATGTGGCGTACGTGATGTCAGAGCCTTTTATGAAGTGATGTCACAATGAGTCAGAGCTTTCGCCGATTTCCTCCGGAACAGCCTGATGTCAACAATCAACCCCGCATAAGGAGATTCCGAACGTTTCGCGCCGGTTCGGGAAAACCGCGCGTCGGGTCGGGTCGAGACCCGGCACTGCACTCCGTGCCGCGGCGGGGAACGCGCGTGCCGAATCTGAAGCCGGTGGGACGAACGGTTCTCGAGATACGCGGATTACATACACGCAGACAGACAGACACGCAGAGACTTCTCGCATTTATAGATAGATTATGTTGTGAGGAAAACGTTGAGATAATAGCCATTTTGGTTAGAACAAAAATTACTTTGTACTTAAAGTTTAAAATGATACTAAATATTTTTTCAAGTGTCCAAATAAATTCCAAATATTATCAAATGATCTTGCGGCACCCCTGGACTGCCGTCGCGGCACCCCAGGGTGCCCCGTCACCCACTTTGAAAACCCCTCCTCTAGACTAAGCTGTAGTCTCCCAACAGTCTGTTTGGAAGCCCAGCTATATCGTCAGCATTGCATTCCTCTGACCTGTTGGAGACCAATGCATGGGGAGCAGTTTCCCCTTGAAGCTTCTCACTTTTAGCCTGTAAATACTCAGTCTGGAAAGCGTCCTATCTCTAGGGGAGGTGGGACATAGAAAGCGTCTGAAATCCAACCGTGACTTCTTATTGGTCTGCGGTGTGTGTGTGTGTGTATGAGTGTGTGCACGCATGCATGTGGGTGTGCGTGTGTGCTAAGAGTTTGGAGTGAAAACTCGATCTCTTTAAAACACATTCCGTCTGAAATTACTTTTCCAGTCCTAGTATTTTCGATGGCGCGAAACACCATGGATTCTTCTCGTTCCACGGCTAAGCTGTTGTCCTAGAGAGAAAGAAAGAGAGTGTGTGAGAGAGAGAGAGGAAGGGGGGGGGGAGAGCCAGAGAGAGAAAGAGAGTGTGTGAGAGAGAGAGAGGAAGGGGGGGGGGGGAGAGCGAGAGAGAGAGAGAGAGAGAGAGAGAGAGAGAGAGAGAGAGAGAGAGAGAGACTGGATTGTGGTTGTACTTACTAGGTTCTGTTGCATGGTGGAAGAGCGTTTCATCGTCTTTGGATGGAACCTTTCTGTTCACAGATCTTACACTTAAGTCCTTGTCTGAAGACATTGTGCAAGCTAGCAGTTATTCAGTATGGTCTAGAGCAGTCATGACTCCACACATCATTAAGTGTGATCTGCCATCTATGACAACAACACATACAGTATATTTATCTTTATATTATAGGAATTCATATGGTGTGTGTGTGGTACGAGATGTAAGCTTACCCTAAACACACTCATCACTGTTTAGTTATGAATGTCTGTCTGCCTTCCTGGCTTTTGGGGACAAACTAAACTGACTTTAGTTCAGCGATTCCCAACCTGTGGGCTGGGACCCTCTGATGGGCAGTGACGGTATTACAAGTGGATCCCCAAATAATTGGCAATTGACACTAAGATTTTAATACAAAAAAATATACAAATAAAAAAACTAGAAAAAAAAATCAGTTTTCATGGTGATACAGATAAATGGGAACTCATATTAAACATTTCAGGTATATTGGAAATGTCATTTTAAGAGAGGAATGTCTGTTTGCAGATTAGAACGCCAGTGCAAATCGGCATTGTTATACCGTACACACGTACCAATGGTATGTGCTGTGGGTGACATCAGACAAGAGCCGTACATAATGTTAAAAGTGCCACGGAGATATTGAGATAGAGTATTTTGATACACAGGAGCTACGTATACAGAGGAGAGAGGAACAGTTCAGCTAGGAGACAAAGACTGACAGAATAGACAGCGGGAAAGAGAGAGAGAGGGAGAGAGAATGTTGTGCTGGGCGGTGAAAACAGAGCCGGTGCATCCAGAAAAGGGAAAGGTTTCTTTTCAAGCAGTGTCAGTGGGGGACATGGTGTACCACTTTGGAGGGTTCCACTACGCGACCACCCACAACATGGAAGAGATTGAAGTACACATCTTCAACACAGTGTCTATGGTCTGGGTGAAGTTGCCTCCAGTGACAACTGGGGAAAGGAAACGTCCCCTTGAGGTCCCCTCCTTGCGCTGGGGCCACACAGCAGTGCTCATAGGAGATACAATATACATCTGGGGGGGGGGGACGGTGAATTGTAAGATAACAGATGTTGATAAAGGGTTTATTATCGATGGGGATTACCATGACAACCTTCTTTATGCATTTGATGTTGACAATCGCAGATGGTCCAAACCAGAGACTTCTGGAGTGTTCCGAAGGGGAGGAAACACCACTCAGCCTGCGTCTCTGGTAAGGTTATGTATATACATGGAGAATGCATCACTGAATTTCCCCCTTGGGATAATAAAGGTATCTATCTTAATGAGTACAATAATGACATCTACAAGCTGGACACCACCACAATGCTCTGGTCTTTAATTAACACCAGAGGAACTCCACCACCTAGTTCATGCCATCACTCCGCCACAATCATCGGGACAAAGATGTTTGTATGTGGGGGCTATGGGGGATACCATGACGCTTACTTAAAGAGCGTCAGAGTGTTTGACACAGAGATCAAATGCTGGCTGAGCACACCTTATGCACAACTCCCAGAACGACGAGTATGTCATGCAGCCTTTGCCTACAATGGAGAGCTGTACATATTTGACGGCTTCACTGATCTGTGGAAATTCAATGCAAAGACCTTCACATGGAGAACGGTCAAGCCCAAGGGAGACGGACCGGACTGGGAAGGTACTAAGTTCTGTTGCATGGTGGGAGATCGTGTCATCGTTCTTGGATACAACAACTATACACAACCCATCTGTCGTTATTTACAGATCTTACACTTAAGTCCTAGTCTGAAGACATTGTGCAAGCTAGCAGTTATTCAGTATGGTCTGGATCAGTCAGGACTCCCACACAACATCAAGTGGGAACTGGCAGCCATGACAGAAACAAAGGAAAAAAGAAGAGAAGAGAAGAAATAACGGCCTACCAAAACAAACAAACAAATTAATTAATTGGTTTGTCAAATTAAAACATGTTTTTAGTTACTTAGACCTTAATGTGATTTTGGAATCTCTTATGTGAGGGTCCTGGCCAAGAGGGCCAGAATAATAAAACAAAAGGATTTGGCTGTCAGAACTAAAATCAATGACCATTTCCAACACTCATGGAGTCGGTCAGAACAGCCAGAAAAGGCTCTGGCCGTGGCCCAAATGATCCAATTGATTGCCATGGCAACCCCATTCTAAGATTAATTTGGCTCTCCATACATGGGCATACAGGGGACATGGACAGACAGATCTAGATATCTCCATATATGGGCACAAAAGGGACGCAGGCAGACAGGACATTTACAACTGGTACTATGACAACGGGTATTGCATAACAGGGTGGGGCATACATTCCCTATTTGCATTGTTCCCGAGTAGCCCGGTGCCCAATGAGAACTGTTCTAGTACATTCTAGTTTTAGTACATCTAGTCAATTTGGGGGTCCTTGACACATAAAGGTTTTGAGAACCACTTAACTAAGGGGTGGCAAGTGCCATCCCCTGAGTCCCCAAACAACACCCCTGGATGGAGGGAAGGGGGTCCACTCAATATGCCGACGGGCCGCTGTTTCGACTAGCGTCGGCAGGTTAGTTACTCGTCACGGTTACTGAGGTTAGGGTTAGAGTTAGGGTTAGGGTTAGTGTCGGAATACCGGCCCGCTGGCATATTGATGCGGACCCGGAGAGAGGGAGAGAGAGAGAGAGAGAGAGAGAGAGAGAAAGAGAGAAGAGTATGACAGGGCTCTTTTGCCTGATCCTTGCGTCTTCCAGGGTGGTCCGTGAGCGTTTTTCCACACTGCAAAGGACTGTGAGAGTGTTCTTGATCGTTGGAACATAAAATTATTATATATATATTTTTTCATGGGAAGAATTTCAAGAACCTACGTTTCTCCCTCTGCAGTGGTCCTCACCCAGACAGTTAACCACTTGAACCCCAGCATCCATATTGTTGGGGGAATATTAGTCAAATGTCTCCCAATGAGCAGGTTGGAGCCGTGTGACTTGGTGAATGAAATGCACATTGTAAGGCGCATTGGATAAAGGCGCTATAAAGATGCACCATTTACCATTACCATCTGAGAAAATGTCTGACTTTTAAGACAGAACTATACTTACATTTTCTCCAGAAACAGGCTACATCATTGACTCTTTAATTACCAAAAACGTCTTTTACGCCTTTTGTATTTTTATTTGTGGTTACAAAACAATCCAAAATCGGATCGTATGTTAGAGGTAGTGCTTCCGTTCTGGGCCCGGTAACCCGGAACCAGAGCACGCCGTTTCTCTGTACTCTGTTTCTTACTGTCTGCATACTTTTTTTTGCCATGCACGATAGTGCATGATGGACATGCAAGCGCCCACGTTAAAATTTAAGAAGACCGCTGCAATTTGACAAAAATTATAATAATTTATAAAAAATCATAAAAAGTTGAACAAGGTTCTGCCTGACAGCCACAAGCTTTTTTGTTGGGGAGGGGAGGGGGTGGATTTCTTTAGGGGAATACATAATGAGACACCTGAATGAGTGACGATCTCACAGAGGTGGCATTTTTCCTTGTCGTTCTTTTCTCTCTTTCTCTCTCTCTTTCTCTTCGCCCATAAATAGCAGTGATGGGTAGAAGGCATGGTTGCTATGGCGACATGGTGCCGGTGGCAGACGGTGATTATTCTGGGGTTTTAAACCCATTCAGGCCTAGAATTATTGAATGCTTTAACCAGTGAAAAATAGCAGATATACAAGCTCGCAGCGCGGCACCGAGTGCCGCGCTGCGAGCTTGTAGATCTGCTATTTTTGGAA
>NC_137819.1:22215157-22235157 GCF_963921795.1 Nannobrachium achirus
CGCGGCCCTGGTGGGCGCGCTGAGCGCCACCGTGGGCCTGCTGCTGCTCTCTCTGCTGCTGCTGCTGCTCTGTGCCAGCTGCCATGGGTGAGTGGTCTCACATCCAGGGGCGTCAATTGGGTATGGCAGGGGTATGCAGCTGCCATACCCTGGGTCCAGGGGGGAAAATAAAAGTTACTTCTAAATATAAATCCATGAATGTGTCTTTGTCTATCTGTTCTGGTTATTATGTTGTTTAATTACAGTAAAATAACAAGATTTAACAAAATGGTCACTTTAACAAGGTATTATAATTATATTCTCCACACTTGTATTCTCCCCATCTTGGCAAAATGGTATATTCCCAGGTTCCGCAGGTCAGCTGCACAGGTTCAATGCATTATTGTTAATTGTGGCACGTTTACTAACATTACAAGTTTAGCTGCACTTGAACAACCGTTCCAGGCTGCCATATCCAGCCCAAGAAACCGTAGAAACTGGGGGGAAAAAATGTCTTAAAATAAATGTCTTAAAATAAATGTATCATGCCTGTTGCTACGGTATGGCAACGTGACTGGTGTCTTGCACGGGCGCAAAGGCACGTGCATAGACATCTCCTGCTAGACTGCTGCATTGTGCAGTGATGCACGGTACGGCCACGATGCGGTACGGCGCGGTCATAGCGATTTCCATAAGTATAATGAATAAGCTTCAACATACTAGTTCACATGAACGATATCGATGTAACTAAGATATTCGATTGGGTACATACATATATTTTAAATGGGCAGAATTACAATTAAAATACATTTTATGTTGAGAGCGAGGCTATAATTCCACAACTTCCTGGTCAGCGCGAGGTACCCAAGATGCACTGCTCTCTCTCTCTCTCTCTCTCTCTATGCCCTCTGCCTGTTTCAGAGGATTAAACTAATTAAAACATGTATTTTGGGGGGAAAACCCCTGTTTTGCAATGTAATTACTGTACTTTTCTGTTCCTTTTTTATTAATATCACGTAGATGTTTTTCTTTTGGTACTTTAAATAGCAATAATGAGGCTATGAAAAATCTTTGTTTTCCCATTCATTTCCCATTATAAAAGTAGTCTGCCCTGGCTTTGTTGTCCCACCTAGTAACAGAGCGACATTGGGTGGGAGTGGGACTTGACAAAGAGTGAATTAGACATTTTAAAAGGATGACGCAAAGAAATGAGCAGACAAAGATAATCAAAATGAGCTCTCTCTGTATTTCTCCTCCGTTGCAGGCAGAAGAAATCAACCAGCGCTCATCCCGGAGCGGACCATGAAAACCTCATGAACGGAGTGAGTTGGACTTTAACCCTTCTTTTCTTTTCCTAACCCTTTTAGGTTTTAGACCTGAACGCAAATCTGCGTCACTTTAGATTTGAACCACTTTAACCATTATTTTATGCTTTAACCATTTAAAGGGGTATTTCACTTTCAAAAAAACTTTTGGTAATTTTATCATCTAATCAGGCTTTTATGAACACCCTGAACAGTTTTTAATTAGCTTGATTGAATATTTAGATATTTGATGTAAATGTTACCAGGCCCTCCAGGCCCAGGGCCTCTCCCCACACACACCCATTGTAACCTCAAACTTCATTTTAACCATGATAGATTCATTAAAAACACACATTATTTTTTCTGGTGACTCATACTACCCTCCTAATATGTGAGCAGGCCGTGTTTTTTCGATGACATCTTTCATTTATTTTTAATAATTATTTCTTTGTATTTCATTTTTTCCATTTTTCCAAATAATTATTAAAGGAGTAGTTCACCACTTTTCAACCTGTCTTCATATAGGTCCTCACTAATGTTCATAATAAAATAGCACATTTTTTTTCTATTCAGTCTGGGTCTCATAGGAGAGCTGTCAAATCCTACTACCGGTGACATCATCGTTTGACAAAAAAAAATTAAATAATATTTTTGAAAAAAAAGATTTAGATTTTTATTATCACGAGAACAATGGCTTCCACTTTAACATTGCAACTTTTTCAGGAATAGAAAGCCTGCCGTTTCTATTAGCTTGCATTTCCCATTGATGATGTCACCGGTAGTAGGATTTGACCCACCCTCAGCTCTCCTATGAGACCCAAACTGAGTAGAAAAGAATTGTGATATTTTATCATGAACATTAGTGAGGACCTATTATATGAAGATAGATTGAAAAGTGGTGGAGTGCCCCTTTAAAAATAAATGAAAAAAGTTATCGAAAAAACACGGCCTGCTCACGTATTAGGAAGGTAAAATGAGTCTCCAGAAAAAATAATGGCTGTTTTTAATGAATCTATCATGATTAAAATGGAGTTTGAAGTTACAATGGGTGTGTATGTAGAGAGAAGCCCTACCACTGCTCCCTGTTGAAAGTGGAATATCCCTTTAAAAATAGCAGATCTACAAGCTCACAGCGCGGCACCTAGTGCCACGCTGCGAGCTTTTAGATCTGCTATTTTTGAAATTATTCTATTTTGTGTGTGTGTGTGCGTGCGTGCGTGTGTGAACAGCTGTGTTTAAAATTCCTTTAGTGTATTTCATGCTCATTAGCATCTGTAATGACACGCACACACGCGCGCACGCACACATGCACACACGCACACACGCTCCCACGCAGAGACTTCCTGAGGTGGAGGTCATCAGGTCAAGAGGTCAAAGTTCAACACTATCAAGGGAGTGTGGGAAATTGTCTGGAAGACATTTGTAATCGACTCCTGAGGTGGAAAATGACATTAGCATAACCTGATGAATTCTGGGAAAAAATATTTACCCAGGCACGCACGCACGCACGCACGCACGCACACACACACACACACACACACACACACACACACACACACACACACACACACACAACCACACACACAGTGTGGGAGGGTGTAGTGCAGATAATTAGGGTAAACGAGGCTTCCAGCTTGACTGGTTACGTGATTGACATGCAGGCTTTCGTCTCCCACACACACGCACGTGCGCACACACGCATGTGCGCGCGCACACACACACACACACACACACACACACACACACATACGCACACACATACGCACGCACACACACACACAGCACCATCTCTATTGCAGTTCAACAATCGTTGCTATGACCTGTCTCTGTCAGGAGAGGGAGACAAAAGACAGGAGCGTTTACATGGATCACTGGTTTTTGGTCCTCCAGACTAGAGCAGCCTGGAATGAGCCATGGTGGGGGGGGGGTGTGTGTGTGTGTGTGTGTGTGTGGGGGGGGGGGGGGGGGGGGGGGGGGGGGGGGTTGGTGTTGTTTGCTCAGTAACCCGTGGTTCGCACTGGTGAACCGACACCAGTGTTGATTTCGTAGACTACTACTAGAAAACTATTAAGAAAAATGTTAGTTGACTACCTATTTTTACATAACCTAAACTAAAACTAAGCTATGATGACTAAAACTAAGACCTAAATATATTGACAATTTTGTCAATTTCGTCAATGAAGTTTTGACTAAAACTAGACAAAAACTAAAACTTATGAGATGACAAAAAATGTACTAAAACTAAATAAATTTGTATTCAAAAGACTATGGCTGAATCAAAAATTCCTGCCCAAATCAACACTGACCGACACCTTTGTGTAATCACGAAGCCAGTGGTTGTCAAGCTTTTAAAAAATATATATATATATAGTTTCCAATAGGTTCGATGCACAGGGAGAAATTGGGCCTAATCCTTACTTCCTTATTACCAATGATACGGTACTAATGCAGGCTCCGTTCCATTCTGATCAAACAGAGTCAGGGTGCTGATATTGTGCATGTTGGCTCAGTGGAAACACTCTGCTACACCAGTAAGACTCCCTAATCGGCGACCGCCAGGTCACATGTATACACAAATTGGCCTTAGCAACCTCATGGTGGCGCAAGAAGAGGGGCATGTGAGAAAACAGGGGCGAGGGAGAGGTTGTGGTTTGCCAGCCAAGGAGTGTGTGTGCAAAGTTTTGCATGGATAGGGGCAACGGTACTAGAGATTAGAGTAGGGCCAAAAGTGTGACGTGACGTGACTGACAGACGGAGGGACTGACTTACGGACTGACAGACAGCTGGTGGAGGTTTTCATAGTAACTTGTGACCTGACGGTCGCGATCAGTGCTTCTCAAAGTGTGGTCCAGGGACCCTCAGGGTTCCTTGAGGGGGTTCCGAATGTCCCCTTACGGGTGTGTAACTCTAAGAGTGCACAAGTGGAACCAAATGGACCCATAATGGCATCTCATTCGCACAACGCTGTGTCTTCCATGGCTCGGACGGAGTGTGGCGGTGTCTTCCTGGACGTCCTCTGTCTGCCATAACGCCGAGTGTGACACTTTAAGTGAGACAAATGGCCCTCGCTTTCATACACTAAACGACATCCCTAAGACGCTGTTATCCTGTCACGCCCTGGGGCACATGCACGTGCACATGTGCGCGCGTGTCAGTGTGTTGTGACACTTTCTGCGAGTCTGAATTCCTCAGATCGTTTGTGGTGGATAGTTCTCGGGGCGTCTGAATGACGGACCGTGTTAAATGCCGGATGTTTTGTCTTTCCGTGGACGGGCAGAAGTGGCGCTCGCCACTAGCACATCATCTGTCTCCGCAGCCAGCACTGACCATTAGCCCCTTTTAGACGTTCTGTAAAGTCCTCTTTTAACCACGCAGAATCTGCGACGATTCCCACCGAAAAGCGTCGTTGCCGACAGGGAGCCATCGGGAGCTGATCGGCAATGAGACGCTTGCCGTCAATAGGGCTGGCGGAACCCGTCGATGAAAAACGGAACATTCCCAGTCTTCCCCACCCTACGAGCACTAAGAGTTGAGGCATTACATTTTGTATAACACTGTTCTATTGTGAAAATAGCAGCTATACATGTACATGCTCACCGAGGCGTTGTGAGCATGTAGATCGGCTATTTTCAAAAGTTTTGCCTCACTTTAGAAATGTGCAGATACCCCCTACATACTCAAACTTTATGTTGGTTTGTTTACTGTTAAGTGAATAAACAATGTTGTACATGAAGTTAATTATCTGGGGACCCCCCAAAATAATTTGGGGACCCCCTGGGGGTCCCGAGTACCCACAGGTTGAGAACCTCTGCTTTAATCCAGCGCTTGTTCCGTTTCGTCAAGCATGATTTATTAGAGGTAGTCCATACCTGGGGATTGTTCAGCACCCAAACTACACTGTTTCTTCTCGGCCGGGCCGATGTGTCCCAAACTGTTGCTTTTCAGGATTCAATAGCAAAAGTAGCAGATGGACAAGCTCACGTCGCATTTTGAGCTTGCAGATCCGCAACTTTTGATGAAGCTAAGTAGGGCTGTCACGATATGACATTTTACATGACGATTAATTGTCACTCAAATAATTGGCGATTAGCGATTTAATTGTGTTTTTGTCGTTGACAATTACATTTCTGTTTGGCTTTTAGGCTTTGAAGTTGCACATTGCAGATATGACACATAACCTAAATATACAAAGAAATTACTGACATATTTGACAACTTACTACTTAAAAAAATAACTTTGATAGTGTAAATAGCCGATCTACAACAGATTGATACAATAGATTGACGATTATGACAAAATAATTGCGATGTCAAATAATCACGATTAGACAATGATGTAATAATTGTGACAGCCCTAGAGCTAAGTCCACCAGGGTCCGTAACCATGACAACAGAGCCCATAGCCTGTGGCTGTGCGTGTGCAGGGACTTCTGAACCTCGGTTTTCTAAACCGCTGTTGAAAACTGTACTCGAGTATAAGTATTTTAACTTTAAAATAATAATGACTCTATCAGAGGTAAAATAATAATAATAATATAAACAATAGGCTAATCGAGTAATAGAATGTAATTTAAATTTAAAATATAAAATGATAAGTGCTTGTCCAATATTGAATAATAATATAATAGACGGAAATCACTCTGAGCAAATTAAAGAAACAGAACATGCATTATAGAAAATTGGTTTAAAATGAGCAGAATGTTACCAGCTTTTATAGCGGGGCAGTTAAGGAGAACAATACTTCAGTTCTGGAAAGAAGCACCAAAATTTGACAGAGTGTACCTCTTGGGTCATTCTTTAGAAAAATCACATTAGACACTTAATTTTCAAAATGGCCGCCAGTTTTAAAGATGGCCGCCTTTTCGGATATGTTTTACAGTACGCCAGCCAGTTAATATTGAATTTTCATAATATTAGAGTTGTTTTGTAGGTTTTAAAACATCCTGAGTTCATTTATTATTGATTGATTGATTGAAGGCTTTATTAGAAGTTTGCATAGGAAAATGTACAGATTCATGACGGTACAGTTCACTGGTACAAGGTCTACTAAAAGGAGATCCATGAAAAGACTAAGCTTATTTCAACAGGAAACCATTAAAGTATCTCATATAACATTGAATGACAGACAAATAGAACACAGTACTATGCAGTAGATATGTAAAGAAAAAAAGAAAACAGTAGGTCTATACAATCAGTAAGTACAGTATATACAATTGTATAGACCTACTGTTTTCTTTTTTTCTTTACATATCTACTGCATAGTACTGTGTTCTATTTGTCTGTCATTCAATGTTATATGAGATACTTTAATTTTAAAGCAGCCAGAATAACCTTTCTGACTTTTGGTTGGGGTCTTTCCTCACCTGGGACCCCCCAGACAGACCCCTGAGCCTATTTCAGTAATCGCTCTGCTCCTGCTCCAGAACAATGTTAAATTAGATCTGAAGTATGCTCTGAAATCAAAAATGACTAGTAGCAAATAACAGAGATCTTCCACGGGGGGTCCGGGACACCTAGGGGGGGGGGGGGGGGGGGTCCTCAGAGCTACTACAGGGGGCCTGTCAAATCTCGATTAGATCTTTTATTTTTATTTTTTTTATTTGAAACTTCGAATGTTTTTATGTATCCTGATTTTATTTATTGTACTTTGATGATTTATTAGTATTCTCAGTATTATTTATAATGTTTTTGTGTTAAACAGTTATGGTTGACAGCTGTTACTGCAGGGATTGCAATAATGAAGGTATTGCAACATTTCGCAGAACATTTCCACACTGACCACACACACACACACACACACACACACACACACACACACACACACACACACACACACACACACACACACACACACTTTGTTATAGTCACCCCAGAACCCTCACCTTATCCTCTTATAGAGCCCATGGTCAATTACGCCCAAAGAGATTCACTACAATACAGTAATTTCAGACATGCAGTATATATTCGTCTTCTCCATCATCATCATCTTCAATGTCCAACCTAATCGTGTTGACACAGTCTTCACCATAGCATAGAGTGAAAGGCCGGTTATTTGAGCAGCTGCACCGTCCCTTACAACCTGCTTTGCAGACACATTTGATGAGCTCAAGTACTGCCTTTGGAGCAGGGAGAGCAAGAAACCTGACTGGAATATACCCTCCACTCTCTGAATTCCATCTATTTTCTTCGATTGGTGGAAGCTCAGGGCAATTTGTCAGGTATGATTTATCCTGCATTGTGACATAGTTGGCACGGAGGTAATGTGGTAGCAGTGCAGCATGAGTTGGAGGTAGCATCTCACCTCCAAGTTCTTTGACAGAAATAGTTCCCATCTGAGTAATCCAAGGGTTGTTGGACCTTTTGAACTGTAAATATGGCATGCAAAATGTTCCGACTGCAATGTTGATGGAAGCTCACCATTTATAAGCTCAGGAGGAATGGCCAATGACCTTGCCAAGGTCCTTGAAGCAGTTAATGGCTTGGTCATTATCATCATCATCAAGTAGGCATTGACCCATGTCTTTTTGGTGATTCCAACAAATGTTCTTCCCCAGTCAGCACCTGAAAAACTATGTACGCAAAGGAACCCTTGACATTTGAAACATCCAATAACTTGAACTCACTCGAATATATCAATTTCCTTTTTTTGTACCGGAGGCAAGGACTTGATAAGGAATCTGGGTATCAGCCTCTTCATGTGTTTGCACTTCCTCAAAATCATGTCCCTTGATGAAGGTATCGTATTATGATGCCTATTTTGTTATACCTGACAAATTGCCCTGAGCTTCCATCAATTGAAAAAAAATAAAAAATAGATGGAATTCAGAGAGTGGAAGGTATGTTCCCGTCAGGTTTCTTGCCCTCCCTGCTGCAAAGGCAGTACTTGAGGGACGGTGCAGCTGCTCGAACAATAACCTGCCTTTCACTCTCCTCCCTGCAAATGCTATAGTGGAAAATGTCAACACTATTAGGGAGGACATGTATAGTAGTGAATTTCTTTGGGTACAATTGACCGTGAGCTCTTTAAAGGACAACTTTAGTTTTTTACAACAAGGGTTCATATTTTAGATTGTAATTAAAGAATATAAAAGATGAGTGTTAAAATGATTTAATTTACTTTTTTCTATTGTTTTAGAGATTCTTATTTCAGTGGTTGGGGGCAAGTGGTTGGGGGCAAGTGGCTAAATATGTAATTTTACACAGAATAAGCCCATTCCCAAGATACAACGCAACCTTTCATGGTTGGATGTGACTTATGGGGGCTAAAAGTGTTACTGTAAACAACAATAAAGAAACTGCTGGCTTATTGTGTCTAAAAAGACATATTTAGCCACTTGTACGCATGCCCCCATGCGTACGCATGCCCCACATTTTAGCACGGTAAACGCGATAAAACAATAGAACGAAGCAAATTAAAACATTTTAACACTCACTTTTTCTTTTCTCTAATTACAATCTAAAATATGAACCCTTGTTGTAAGAGGATAGGGTGCGGGTTTTGGGGTGACGATAACAAAGAGGTGTGTGTGTTGTGTTGTCAGTGTGAGCGCAGTGCAATAAATGGTTAGATAATGAATGTTAGACTGCGTGCCCAAAGTGAGAAGTTGCAATACCTTAATTCTTGCAATCCCTGCAGTAACACCTGTGAACCTGTCTGTCTAACACAAAAAATGTTATAAATAATACTGAGAATACTAATAAAAACTGTTTCAAATGTAAAAAGAAAAAAAAACTTCCCCATCAAGATTCGGCAGGCCCCCTGTAGTAACTCTGAGGACCCCCTAGGGGTCCCGGACCCCCTGTGGAAGACCCCTCGGTATTTGCTACTACTCATTTTTGCTTTCAGAGCCCAGTTACAACAACTTTAATGCTTCAGTTATGATTTAATTTAACATTGCTCTGGAGCAGGAGCAAAGCGATTACTGAGATAGGCTCAGGGGTCTGTTTGGGGGATCCCAGGTGAGGAAAGACCCCAACTAAAAGTCAGAAAGGTTATTCTGGCTGCTTTAAAAGTGTAATAAATGAACTCAGGATGTTTTAAAACCTACAAAACAACTCTAATATTATGAAAATTGTACATTAACTGGCTGGCGTACTGTTCAGAGGCAGCCATCTTGGAAACATGCCAGCCATTTTGATTTTTCAGTGTCTAACGTGTTTTATCATAGGAACAACCCCTAAGGAGTACTTGTGAAAGGTTTTAGGTTTCTTTCCACTTGTGAAGTATTTTAGTGCAAAAATGCATTTATCTGCCCCGCTAAGGTAACATTCTTTCTTTAATTTATCAAAAAGTTACCTGTAAGTAAATGTAACTGAGTAAAAGTAACTAAAACAAATATTATCCAACTCTGGGTCTAACAAATTATCATGTTTCAGCATTCAGCTTCTATGCACCTCTTTCAAAAAGACATGCAAAGGTTTGAACATAGCTGAGGAGTCTCGAGACCAGTTGACAATAACATGTTGTCATGACAATAGAATGCCACTAGGTGGGGCTGTGTAGCTTTATTTAATGGACAATGTGGACCAAATGAGAAACCTTAACAAAGACCATCCTGACTAGAATTGAAGCTTAGGGGTCCCCAGCAAAATGAGGAGCAGTTTAAACACTTCAAGCTCTATTTTATTTTTTGGATGCTTTTTGGAAATAGCCGACCTACAAGCTCACAGCATGTCGAACTGGTAGATCCGCTATTTTTGAAAAATCACGAAACAAAACATTTTGTGCCATGGACCTCCATAAAAGAAGATTTGTCAATATTCAATGTTGACAAATATTCTGTTGTGTGGTCCCTAGCACAAATTATTTTCAAATAGGGGTCCGTGGCCAAATCCGTTTTAATTTAGGCAGGTGCTGAATTTTCTAAAAGGGCCTTTTGGTGACGAAGCGTTGTGAGCTTGGAGGTCGGCTATTTTCGGTGTTTGATACCACACTGAACTAAGCATAATCGAGTCAATAGTGGAGATGTTGCGTAACGGCATGGATTTCTACACAGAGAGGGCAATTCTTTCAACATAAGACGCTGCAGTCAAGTTCAGGAGAGTTTGGACAAGGCAATTCTCTTGAACGCTGACTTCAGGTGTGGCATGGAAAGAAGGCAGTTGCTTTACTTTCACCATAGTAAATATTGCATCCATGGTCTGGAGAGGGCACATTTTATAGAAGGATAAAAGGGCAGGGGCTCAAGCCCCCTTTGGTGTCTATGTGTGCACGTGCCTGGAACTACAGTGTGTCTGCATCCTGCGTCCCTCTGTCCCCAGCATTCAAAGGTCAGGGTTCCCACGGTCATGAAATTCCTGGAAATATGTTGAAATAATAAAAATATTTTTCCAGTACTGGAAAAGTTTTGGAATTGATCAAGGGTCCTGGAAGGTCCTGGAAGAAATAGCTATGCATTGTCTTTGGTTATTGATTTTGTTAATACCTCTGAAATGACAAATTAAACATTGGCCAAATTGTCAAATATTAGAGGCAGAAATTGTGAAAATAGCAGATCGGCTATTTTCACAATAAAACCGTGTTATACAAAATTCCTCAACTCTTAGTGCTCGTCAGGGTGCAGTTCAAATATGATTATTTCGTGGGTCACGGTCTGAAAAGGTTGAGAACCACTGGCATACACTGCCTGTCTTTGGGCATTGCGCATAGGAGTAAGCGACTCGTTATTGAGCTGAATTATTGTTATGTAGTCCTGGTAATTGGGTTCAATATTCTGGAAAAGTTTTGGAAATTAATTTGTGGGAACCCTGAAATGTTTTCTTGTCCAACAAGATAAAAACATGTCATTAACTCTGGCACAGACTCTGTCACAACCCTAATTAAAAACTTTAAAAGTGCCTCAGGTATTCCTCAAGGAAGCGTGTGCACGTGCATGTGCACGTGCATGTGCATGGCTGAGCCTTTGATCCTCTCAGGCAGTGGAAGAAGTACTTTTGATTCGTTTTTTTACTAAATGAAAGTAGAAATAACACAATAGTCTATAGCAGGAGTTTTCAAAGTGGGTGACGGGGCACCCTGGGGTGCCACGACAGCAGTCCAGGGGTGACGAGATCTTTTGATAATATTTGGAATTTATTTGGAAAAAATATTTAATATCATTTTAAACTTGAAGTTATTTTCAGTCAGTTTTAACCAAAATGGCTATTATCTCAATGTTTTCCTCGCAACATAATCACATAATCATAATATCGTCACTGTCGGGCAGAAACCTCGTATCTCCAAGTTTCAAATGTGTACGTCTTTTGGTAAAGCAAAGCCTTGCTTCATCATACAAGACTGTCGCACAAAACTAGAGAAAACAGCCGATCTACAAGCACACAACGCCTCGCATCGCGAGGCGTTTTCATAGTTTAGTACATTTTATAGATGATAAATACAAAAAGAAAGGTTTTGGACATACAAGGTTTCCACCCGACAACGATGATATTCTATAAATTTAAGGTGCTGGGAGTGAAAATTATAATGTAGGGGTGCCTCGGATTAAAAAAATATTCACTGGGTGCCCTGAGACAAAAAACGTTTGGGAACCCCTGGTCTATAGACACACTGTGTAGTAAAAGTCCTTCATTCAACATTTGCATCGAGTAAAAGTATGCATCGCATCGCAAGGCATTGTGATTTGTAGATCGGCTATTTTCAAATGCCGAAATGTATTTAGGACTGAAGTGGTTAATGTATGTTTTGTAATTATCAAAATCTTCAAAGTAAGTAGTAACTAAGCTTTTCAAATTATTGCAGTTGAGTAAAAGTACAATATTTGCCTCGTCGTGGAGTAAAAGTAAAAGTATTGAAAATTGGAAATGCTTCAGCAAAGTAAAAGTACCTCAAAATTATACTTAGTACTTGAGTAAATGTACTTAGTTACTTTACACCTTTAGTCATTTCAGAATCAGAATACCATGCTCACACAGGCTCACAACGCATTGTGACACGTTGTGAGCTTTTAGATCGTCTATTTCCACATTGAATGTTATTTTCTAAGTATAAAGTTGTTATATTATGTCAGTAATTTCTTTGTATATTTAGGTTATGTGTCGTATCTGCCATATACATCTCCAAAGCCTACGAGCCAAACAGAAATGTAATTGTCAACGACAAAAACACAGTTTAATCACTAATCATAATTATTTGAGTGAAATGTAAAATGTGATAATGGTGACAGCCCTAGTTGACATGTTGTGTTGATGTGTGGTGCAGGTGTCTGAGAGAGAGACGTGCAGCCAGTCTGCCGACAGCCCAGCGACAGACCTGAACCTCAGCACCTCTCACAACGGCCCTCTCACCAGCGGTACAAGTAAGACTCACTTCCTTAATAAATGGCTTACATGGCAGCAAAACATGAACATGTTTTGAAATGAAAAAGTTTGAGAACCACTGATATAGCAAAGAGACACATTAAAAAGCAAAAGGAATTAAAAACAAGACGAACCTCGGTTCGAAGTGAAGCGGTGGACAGATAAAACCTCCAATAGCACATGAAACCAAGTCATTTGATGAGACGACCAAATTGTACATGTTCCTCTCCATGCTGACTATAGCAAAGTTAATAATTATTTAGTATAAACCATGCTATTACCTATAGGGTTGAATTGTCATGTGAAGCTTCACCAATCCAATGCAATAGGTGAGACCTATGCAATAAGTGAGACCTATTGCATATTTGAAAAAGCCTATTCATTCTGGACTGATATTTTACACGTACGGGACAGGAAAAACCTGTTCATTCTGGCCTGGAGTGACCATATATGGACATAAGGTAACGGACATTGTGTTTTTGAAAAACCCTGTTCATTCTGGACTGAAATGACCATATATGGGCGTAGTACACAGATTCATTGGAGGTAACGGACATTCTGTTTTTGAAAAAACCTGTTCATTCTGGACTGAAATGACCATATATGGGCGTGATACACACAAAGCCATTCATTGGAAGCGGTTTCCACCGCTTCAATAACAAGGAGCAAGTTGACACCTCGGCAGAGTGCCAACCTGCCCACCCACATCATTTTGATGATGTAATCGTCTATCTATCTATTGACCAGCTTTGCAAGCTGGTAAAAAATGTATTACCCTTTTTCAATTTGCTGAGGAGTGTGTGAGATTTCCAGAGCCTGTCAGAGCTGCAGGTTGTGCTATTGACAGTTAGGGAAATCAACAGGCATCTGCTTCGTCGATTCGGCCAACCCGACACATTGGCCAAACGTTGTGTGACATTAGTGCCACTGAACCATTATAAATGATAGTGCACAAAGTAGTAACTCTTGGTTTTCTGTTACATATCATTGGTTCAATACCTTGAGTCCAAGCCAGTTAAAACAGGAGAAATGTTTCGGTGGACGGTGCATCTGACCGATAGACGCGACTGGGAATATCATGCCGCAGTGGCAGTGGAACACAAGGTTTATGCCTTTGGAGCACACGCAAGGTGTTGCAAAGAGTCCGGACGACGGATCCGTGTACAGGTCTTCAACACAGTGTCTTTGCGTTGGATGGAGTTTGCCCCGTTGGTGACCGGAAGAGGACAACCTCCCGTTGAGGTCACTACCTGGAGGTACTGTGCCTCCGCGTACTGTGGCTACACAAATGTCGGCCACACATATGTGCACATTAAATACTCAATGTCAGCTGTGCTGATTCAAGGTAGCATCTACATCTGGAGTATTTTCGACCTCGACTTATTTTCGACCTCGAAGTTCAACATGCTTTATGTACTTGACGTCAACACCCATAAATGGTCCAAGTCCAATGTATCCGGGGCTGTTATAGAGGGGGGGCACTTCCACTCTGCCTGTGCGTTGGGAAAGTTCATGTATGTCCACGGAGGAAGCACCTTGAGGGGATGGTATGATGGCGTCTACAGGTTGGACACCACGGCAATGGTGTGGTCTTTAATTAACACATCATCTCCAGCTCAGGCATTTCAAACGTCCATCACCATCGGGACAAAGATATTTGTATTGAACGGCGACATCAGAGTGTTTGACTCGGAGACCCACTGCTGGCTGAGCACTCCTTCGGCAAGCCTTCTTCCAAAGCTTTATGATCCTTCAGCCTTTGCCTACAATGGAGAGCTGTACAACGGGGTAATACATGATATGTGGAACTTTAGTCCAGAGACATTCTCCCGGACGAAGGTTGAGCCCAAGGGGAGAAGACCAGACACCCGCTTGTTCCAAGGATATCCCACATGCTGCATGGTGGGAGATCGTATCATCTGTATTGGACCCAATGACTTGTTCATCTTAGACTTAAATACTAGCCTGAAGACCTTATGCAAGCTAGCAATTATTGAGCGCGGTCTGGAGCAGTCGGAACTCCCACACAACATCAGGTGGGAACTGGAAGCCATGACAATCACACCCAGTGTGAAGTGAGCGGTGCTATTTATGAGTTAATATCATTAAGCTTGGCCAAAGTGACCCTGGCCATACGTACAAACAGACACCAATTCATCCTTTGTCAAGTCCCGCCTGTTGTCCTGCCCCTCTTTGCACCCATTTGTTGCTGTGTCTTCCACTACCATTGAAATGAAGTTGCTTCTTATTGTTATTTTGTGTATTCAATTCTCATTTTAAACTTGGTTTCAGTAAGAAGGGGCCTCTCAGGTCCAGTATAGTGACTGGGCATGTTTTTAAATGTTTGTATTTCTCCAAAAATTATGTTTTAGCAAATTCAACATAAAAAAGGCAGAACCAGGGCGGGACAAGGCAGAAAGAGCCTGCTGGTTGGCTGACAAAAGGTGAATTGATCAATGACAGTCCGGATAGACATGGGACAAACAGACAAAGCCAGATGTAGGAGCTGTTGGCACCGCTAAAAAAAACTAGACTGCACTCTGCCGAGGTGCCAACTTGCATCTTATGCACTCGTGGCCATGTATGGCCTACTTGTGCTACCAAGAATGCTGGTCCCTCATTGGCTGTTTATGGTGACATCACCAATAATGCTGGTCCCTGATTGGCTAAGCAGAAATGTACGCAGACAGGCATGCCACATACATCGAACGCAGTACTTGTGCACTCTGCTGGTGCAAGTAATAAACATAAGTAGAACCGTGTGCTCCTCGGAGCACAGCTCTCCACCAGGCCTACCCAGGGCCTGCAAACTCTCTCACAAACTTTGGAAGACAGTCATAGCCAATGCACCCTTTGTCAAGTCACGCCCGTTGCCCCGCCCCTCTTCGCACCCAAAGTCCTTTCTCTCCATCCACTACCATTGAAATTCAGTTGCCCCCTCCCCACATTGCACCGGTCAATTCTGGGGCGGAACATTTGCCAAAAATAGCAGGTCTACAAGCCCACAACCTTGGTAGAGAGTGAAAAGATCACAGTCCGTTTGACCAATTATAGAGGGTTTAAATGGTACCGGATATGCAGCTCGGCAAATAAAAGCTGAATTGATCCCAGTGCATGATGGAGGATAATTTCATGATAAATTTGAATGTCCACGATACGATTATTGTGAGTGTTTTTAACCCATTTATGCCTAGGATTATTGACTGCTTTAAATATTGAAAAATAGCAGATATACAAGCTCACCGCGCTGCGAGCTTGTAGATCTGCTATTTTTTTTAAATCATGATTTTTTTTGCAAGTCTTTGAATATATCTACTTAAAAGCGAACATTTGTAACTAAATATTTGCCAGACCCATGAAATGGGTAGGCCTACATAAGCAAATGTCTGTCGGTCCGGGTTTTCTATATAAAGGGTATATATGATGATGACATGCCTACAAAAGGCATGATGTCATAAATGATGATGACAGACAGGGGGTCTGGCACAACCAGGTTGACCTGGTCTAGTTACTTCTGGGTGGTCCCTGGAACAACATATTTTGAGATGGGGGTCCGCGGCCAAATACCTGTAATTTTGGGGGTCCTTGACATGAAAAGGTTTGAGAAGGATTTAGAGGTCGGGTCAAAGATCGGGTCAAAGATATTCAAAGACTTGCACTCATTTTCATGATTTTTCAAAAATAGTAGATCTACAAGCTCGCAGCGCGGCACTCGGTGCCGCACTGTGAGCTTGTATATCTGCTATTTTTCTAAAGTTAAAGCATAAAATAATGGTTAAAGTGGTTCAAATCTAATGCGACTCGGGCGCGTTCCAGGTATTTGATTTTTAATTTAATAACGATTGTGGTCCCATCCCCAGTCCTCACAGACACCCAGGACAGCAGCCCTCAGCCCTCAGAGGAGCTGGTGTCCAGCCAGTCAGAGCTGCGCTCCTCCAAGTGCCCCCAGGACCGCGAGCTGCCCAGCATCCCTCCCAACAGAGCCCTGCTGGCCAACCAGGCCCCGCCACCGGCCTCTGGAGACGGTACCTACGAGGTACGGTACTAGTACACACTGTCTGGCATGCACGGTCCTAGGCCTGTCACAATTATTACATAATAATCGTCTAATCGCAATTATTTGACATGATCGCGATTATTTTGTCATAATGGTCATAATCGTTTAGATGTTGAAAAATGGTCATATGTTTTCAAACATTTTCAAAGATAATGGAAATTCGTTGTGAGCTTGTGAGACTGTTTCCACTAGGACTGTTATTTTTTAAGTTGTCAAATTATGTCAGTCATTTCTTTGTATAGGTTATGTGTCATTTCTGCCATGTGCAACTTCAAAGCCCAAAAGCCAGACTAAAAAGCAATTGTCAACGACAAAAACAATTAAATCGCTAATGTCAATTATTTGAGAGACAATTAATCGTCATGCAAAATGTCATAATCGTGACAGGCCTACATGGTCCCACACTTAACATGTTTACACATTCTGATGGATGGATGGGTGGATAGATAGATAGATAGAATAATAGATCAGAATCAACTTTTTTGTTATATAGTGTACATATTTAGATAGATAGATGGATGGATGGATGGATAGATGAATAGATCAGACCGACAGACAGACTGTAAATGGTGCATTTATACAGCGTCGTGAAGGACATTGCGGTGAGGTCTCATTAGTGGTTGCCTTAGGCAACAAACTAAAGTACAGTACTTGTCCGACTTTATTTTTCTTCATAGTAACCCCAAAAGTTTGCCGGACTACTTGTCGCACAGTTTTGGCGGCACACGCTCGAGTCAAAATGTCAAATCCATGGGTTTCAAATCGACCGGCTTCATCAGGAATTGTGTGCTTGCACTTTTGCTAAGAGATAAGTTGTATAGTTTAATTCATATGAAATTTAATTGTGAATACATTTTCCCCATTGAATGTGAAATTGACACGGCAACGAAACTTGCAATTTCCCCTAGAATTGCATCATTCCATCATTGTAACCGTCCTCTCTCTCCTGTCAGGTGGTGAAGGACATGGCGGTGACGTCTCATGTTGTAACCGTCCTCTCTCTCCTGTCAGGTGGTGAAGGACATGGCGGTGACGTCTCGTGACGTCAGCACGGAGGACTCCCTGTACGAGACGGTGAAGGAGCTGAAGGCCCAGAACGCCGCGGCGTCCCTCCTCCCCAACGGTACCTCCCCGCTGTCCCCCACCGACTCGTCCTCCGCTGACGACGAGACCCCCGGGCACCTCAACCTCAACGGGCACCTCAACGGACCGCCCGGCGTCACCGGGACCCCGGAGCGGTACGCACCCACGCAATTATTAAAAACACATTTAGTGCCAGGTATATCATTAATTATTTAGATAGGGTTTTTCCCCATTGTTTGTACCTTATATTGAAGAGCCACCGGCAGTGTACCTGGAGAAATGAAAGCTTGCAGATTCCTTCATAAAATGTTGTTAGTCTGATGCTCATCACTACGTCCACCTCCTTGTTTAGGTTTCGTGGCAAATGCTGCCATTTATTAGGCCTGTAACATGATTTATTACATGATCGCCTAATCGTAATTATTTTAGAAAATCACTGTTATTGTGGGCTCGCTGAAAGCGAGCACACGTATGTTATCTTCATTATTTATCTATCAGTCAAGTTCTCCTCGACCGTACAAAGGCAGGGCCCTTAGCCAATGAGGTGCAGCCAAAGGGTAGATCTTTGTGCCCATACATGGTGTTACATGCCAGCCCACACTGTTTCGTAGGAACAGTATTTCTAACAAACATTTGAAATAGCCGATCTCACAAACTGAGCTTATGAATTGACCTTTTTTGAAATATAAAGTAATTATTTTAACGTTATTGTTATGCATTCCCTGTTTAATAAATCGGCGTGTAATCGCAATTATTTGTATGACAATTAACCCATGGAATGGAATTATTTCATACTTTAGCGGATATCTAGCAGTATATCTGCTAGAAAAATAGCAGATATACAAGCTCGCAGCGCTGGAAGGTTGTAGGTTATTGAAGGTTGTCTGCTATTCTTGAAAAATCATGTAAAATTTTTTGCAAATACTTGAATATAAAAAAGCTAACTTTTGGAATCGCTGCTTCTGGGGGTCCCTGGAACAAGGGGTCCTTGGCCAAATAGATGTTTTGGCGGTCCTTGACATTTAGAGAATCGGGTCAATATAAAGACTTGCACAATGTTCACATATCTTTTCAAAAATAGCAGATCTACAAGCTCGCAGCGTGGCACTCGGTGTGACCGCGCTGTGAGCTTGTATATCTGCTATTTTTCAATTGCTAAAGCATAACATAACGGTTAAAGCATCTTGACTGCTTTAGCTATTGAAAAATAGCAGATCTACAAGCTCGCAGCGCGGCACCGAGTGCCGCACTGCGAGCTTGTAGATCTGCTATTTTTTTTAAAGTTGTGAAAATATGTGCAAATCTTTGAATATATGTATTTTTAAAGCGAACGTTTGTATCTCAAATTTTGCTTCTGGGGGGGGGGGGGTCTCTGGAACTAGATATTTTGAGATGGGGGTCCGTGGCCAAATAAATATCAGTTTGGGGGTCCTTGACATGAAAAGGTTTGAGAACCACTGACATAGTAGTCTCTCAAGAACAGACTAACTGAGCTCCAGTTAAGTGACTCACTTTTCTTTGACGATGACTGGCCAGATTGCTGACATTTCAAAAAACCTTGGAAGGATTCAAAAGACACTTATAGAATCGTGTCAAAATTCTAATTTTCAAAAATAGCAGATCTACAAGCTCGCAGCGCGGCACTCGGTGCCGCGCTGTGAGCTTGTAGATCTGCTATTTTTCAATGGTTAAAGCATAAAATAATAATACACAATAATGTGTACCCGTTCTAAATGGGTTAAAGGGGCACTCCACCACTTTTCAACCTATCTTCATATAATAGGTCCTCACTAATGTTCATGATAAAATATCACAATTTTTTTCTACTCAGTTTGGGTCTCATAGGAGAGCTGTGGGTGGGTCAAATCCTTCCTACCGGTGACATCATCAATGGGAAATGCAAGCTAATAGAAACTGCAGGCTTTCTATTCCTGAAAAAGTTGCAATGTTAAAGTGGAAGCCATTGTTCTCGTGATAATAATTTAAAAAAATCCAAAATATTATTTAATTTTTTTTGTCAAACGATGATGTCACCGGTAGGAAGGATTTGACAGCTCTCCTATGAGACCCAGACTGAATAGAAAAAAAATTGTGCTATTTTATTATGAACATTAGTGAGGACCTATTATATGAAGACAGGTTGAAAAGTGGTGAACTACTCCTTTAAGTCTAAAACCATCAACTAACGTTGTTGTCCTGATGTCTGGATTCCAGGCCTGCGGAGCGCGGCCCGCTGTGCGCCGGCGTGGAGTACGCCTCGGTGGACCTGAACAAGAAGAGCCG